>NW_016806443.1:3523421-3558301 GCF_001698545.2 Rhinopithecus bieti
AATGAAAAAAAAAAAAAAACCAAGTTATTCAGGCAACAAACAGCACAATGAATAGAATAGTACCTCACATCTCATTCCTAACATGAAATATACATGGCCTAAATGCTCCACTTAAAAGGTGCAGAGAGACAGAATGTACAAGAAATCACCAATCAAGTTTCTGCTATCTTCAGGAGTCTCACCTATCACATAAGTGCTCACATAAACTTAAGGTAAAGGGGTGGTAAAAGATATTCCATGCAAATGGACACCCAAAGCAAGCAGGAGTAGCTATTCTTATATCAGACAAAACAAACATTAAAGCAACAGCAATTTAAAAAGACAAAGAGGGACATTATATAATGATAAAAGAACTAATCCAACAGGAAAATATCACAATTCTATATATACATGCACCTAACACTGGAGCTCCCAAATTTATAAAAACAATTACTACTATACCTAAGAAATGAGATCGACAGCAACACAATGATATTGAAGAACTCTGATACTCCACTGACAACACTAGACAGGTCACCAAGAGAGAAAGTCAACAAAGAAACAGTGGACTTAAACTATACCCTACCACAAATGCACTTAACAGATATTGACAGAACATTCTACCCAACAACTGCAGAATATACATCCTATTCATCAGCACATGAAAAATTCTACAAGATAGACTGTATCATAGGCCACAATTAAGAAAACTGAAATTTTATCAAGTACTCTCTCAGACCACAGTGTAGTAAAATTGGAAAACAACTCCAAAAGGAACCCTCAAAGCCATACAAATATATGGAAATTAAATAACCTGCTCCTGAATGATCATTGGGTCAACAAGGAAATCAAGATGGGAGTTAAAAAATTCTTTGGGCCGGGCGCGGTGGCTCACGCCTGTAATCCCAGCACTTTGGGAAGCCAAGGCAGGCAGATCATGAGGACAGGAGATCGAGACCATCCTGGCTAACATGGTGAAACCCCATCTCTACTAAAAATACAAAAAATTAGCTGGGTGTGGTGGCGGGCACCTGTAGTCCCAGCTACTCAGGAAGCTGAGGCAGGAGAATGGCCTGAACCCAGAAGGGAGAGCTTGCAGTGAGCCACGATCGTGCCACTGCACTCTGGCCTGGGCAACAGAGTGAGACTCCATCTCAAAAAAAAAAAAAAAAAAAAAAAAAAAAAAAAAAAAAAAAAAAAATTCTTAAACTAAATGATAATAGTGACACAATCTATCAAAATCTTTGACATATAGCAAAAGCAGTGCTAAGAGGAAAGTTCATAGCATTAAATGCCTACATCAAAAATTTGGAAGAGCACAAATAGACAATTTAATGTCATGCTTCATGGAACTCAAGAAACAAGAATAATCCAAACCAAAACCCAACAGAAGAAAAGAAATAACGAACATCAGAGCAAAACTAAATTAAATTGAAACAAAACAAAACAAAAAAATACAAAAGATAAGTGAAATCAAAAGCTCATTCTTTTAATAGATAAATAAAATTGATAGACTGTTAGTGAGATCAGCCAAGAATAGAAGAGAGAAGATGCAAATAAAGTCAATTAGAAATGAAACAGGAAGTATTCTCTGGAATATAGAGAATCACTAAGGGGTCCTCTCTTCCATTCTCTCCTATTGAGTATACACTTTTTTGCTAAGACTGTTTCTTAATTACCTATTCTTGCTGTAACAAATTACCACAAACACTGTGGTTTAATGTAATACAAATTTATTGTCTTGTAGTTCTTGGTGTCAGAAGTTGTGATGGTTATTTTCACATGACAACTAGTTTGGGCCACTTGGTGCCTAGGTATGGTGATCAAACGTTATTTGGATGTGCCTGTTAGGGTATTTCTGGATGAGAATGACATTGGAATAAGTAGACAGTAAAGCAGACAGTACTCTCTAACGAGTAGGTCCCATCCAATCAGTTGAATCAGAATAGAACAAAAAGGCTGATCTTCCTAAGTGTAAAAGGGAACTTCTCCCTGTCTGCTTTGGGCCAGGACACAGGTTTTTTTCTTGCCTTCAGATTCAAATGGAAACATCAGTTCTTTCTGGGTCTTGAGCCTGCTAGCTTTTGAGCTCAATTTACGTAACTAGAGCCTTTAGACAGAGTTGCACTACAGCGTTGGTTCTTCTGGGACTGTCTGCCAAAGACAGATCTTGGGACTTCTCAGCATCTGTATTAACATGGGCCAATTTCTTGTAAAAAAATTTCTCCCTTTCTTCTCTCTCTATATCCAAATATAGGTAGCAAATGAAGGGGAGTAAATGATGAGAGAAATCACTTAATGGATACAATGTACGTTGTTTAGGTGATGGATACTCTAAAAGCCCTGACTTCACCACTAGGCAATTTATGCACTTGGACCTCATAAATTTATGCCAAAAAATGACATAGAATATATTTACTTATTTGACTAGCTTGGAAAATAGATGTGTCTTTCTAAATTTAATACTATACAATATTGATTGAACAGGGTGTGCACTTTAGTGTATGGTTAACATGGAAAAAACTACCCAGGCTCACCAAAGCACTATAATTCAATTTTATGCATTTACAATGACACAATATCAACTGACCAAATAGAGTTCATTTACACAGCAGATTAGTAGCAGCTACCCTACAAAAAGTAAGGCAGAAAACTCCCAGAGGTCAAAAAAGAGAAATAATGTAATCTCAAATCTAACCTTGAAGCTGTTTTATTTCCAACACCTGCTGTTTTTACGCTCAACACTAGTTCCCCAACTCTAAGTTCTGATTATATTTGCAATCCTTCCACTCAGCCGTTCCAGGCTGCCTTCCATTTTTCCTCTTTCTTCTCTCCTCTCCCCTCCCTCCTTTTTTTGACTTCCTAGTTCTCTCCAGCACTTGAGCACTAGCTCTCTCTCTCTCTCATACTTGCTTTCATGTAGAGGTGAAAATCAAAAATTCACTAAAAGATCTTCAAGATGTCTTCAAAACAAGGAAGATTTTTTTCCCAACAATTAGACATTATAATGTAGCGTGTTAGGTCTAATATATTTAGACCTAACACTAATTAGGTAATTAGTAATCACGCTAATTACTTTATTAGTACCTGGGCTTCCACCAAAATAACTATTCCATTTATATCCCACCTTTGAGTGACTAATAGGGCCATTCTGTTGACTTTCTCTAAACAAACGAAATCTGCTCCAACATAACTTGCTGCCTCTGCTCTTATGAATGATTTAATAGCAGGAAGAAAAAAAAATCATCTCATAAATTTTGGGAAAATAAAGCAGGAAAGAGTTAAGTAATCTTTTTAGTTTTTTTTTTTAATTTCATGTATTATTTTTACCCAGAAAGTTTGAATTTATTTCTTGAGGCAATAGCCAGGGACAGAAATATTTATAACAGTAGTATGCAGAGACCTGACCTCAGAAGTTAACATCCTTCATTAAAACTGGCAAAGATGCACACAAAAGATGAGACAAGAAACTAGGATATCCTAAGATTAAGAATCAAAAGACATCTTCATCAAAGTGATAGAAATTATTTTCACGTTTTAAAATTTAGTCCAAACAAACTATTATTTATTATAACAGGACAAGATTTTTTTTAAATCTTAGGGTACAGGTTAGACTCTTTTCCCCAAATGAATTACTATAGGCTCAAGAAGTTGCAGCTCAGAGTTTTTTTGGTCCTTGTTAAGGTAAACAAAAGCTGTGCTCTCTTTGAAAGAAAACCACTCGTTAAATGTACCAGTCTTTACAGTGCCTGAGGGTATCGAATGATTGAAAGATAAATTGTTCATCCAACACAATGCTAGGGTTAAGTTGAGGAGAGTTAGACACTTGTCTTGGGCACCAAACTTGAGAAATTCAAGAAAATAGTTCAGATACATCATATTTGAGTGAAACACTTTAAAAATCAAAGTCAAGGAGAAAAAAAAATGATGAATAAAATATAAAAAATAAAGATAGGATCTGACATTACCACACAGTGGTGAATCCTGAGGAAATTAGAAAAATGTTCAGTAGCATAAGACAGGGCAAAAAGAAAAAAGAAAAAAATGTGCCCCTGTATACATGTCTTTATACTTTTTTAATTTTTAATTTTGTGGGTACAAAGAAGACATATTTATTCATCAGGTACCCGTTATATGTTTTTTTTTTTTTTCTTTTTTCTTTTGTTTTGTTTTTAAGATGTGGCCTTGCTTTGTCACCCAGGCTGGAGTGCAGTGATGTGATGATAACTCACAGCAGCAGTTTTGGGCTCAAGCAATCCTACCACCTCAGTCTCCTAAATAAGTGGGACTAGAGTCACCACACCCAGCTAATTAAAAAGAAAATAGTTTGTAGAGAAAGGGTCTCACTCTATTGCTCAGGCTGGTCTCAAAATCCTGGCTTCAAGCAATCTCCTGCCTCAGCCTCCCAAAGTGTTAAGATTGCAGGAATGAGCCACTGAACACAGCTTATATTTTTTAATTTTTATATGTTTCCATAACATTAATGTAGCCTAAAAGTATTGAAAATTAAAATTAGGTGTATTAGAACTCACATTATTTTAAGGTTAAATATTTTATTTACTCTAATTCTTTTTTTTGTTGTTTTTAATTTTTTTCCAAGTGTAGATTTTGAAAATTTTATTGATGAGCATGCTTTCATTAAAACCAGGAAACTAGTATAACATATACATGAGAACATCTTTTCTTTGGCTTCAAGATTCAGTACATCTTGGCATAGGGCTGTCTTTATTTAAAATGTTTGTATCTTAACATTTTAAAATATTATAGTAAAATTGTATTTATATGGATTATTGAAGTTTTTTTTTTTCATACCCCTGTAAATCTGTACCCAAGGCCTCACTTACATCAACGTAGTCTTGAATTTGAAGACAGAAAATCTCAATAATACTGAAAAAATATGACAGTAGGCACTAATTATTGAATGCTTAATGTTTAAACCAAGATCAACCACCTTTATAAATGATAGTAATAGTATGGGCCTTTAAAAGGAAATATTTCTTTCAACATAAAGTCAGAAAACACGTAACTAATTAACCCATGATGGTTATTGAATCTCCTATAACTCACAGATATGCTAATGTTGTCTACTGACAAGCCCAGAGAAGATTTTTTAGTAAATCACTAAGGACTCATCCCAAATCATTTACAAACACATGTGCACATACGAAGGAGTCTAACCATATTTCGTCATTCCTTTCTCTTGTATTGAGCATTTCTGATGTACTTGCAGTTGGTTCCTATGAAAGATAAAAAATAATAAAATATACTTTTATGTTTTTAAAAATTCCATGATTATGAGTTCAATCAAACTTCTATTATTAATTGTAGTCCTCACCTCCAATTGGGATACAAATAATCTATGATCGAGGAATTGTCTTTATCCCTCTCCTCATCTGTCAACAATAGGTGCATTTGTCTTTAATACGTGTGGCTTTCATTACAGATTTCCCTTCTGATTATTTCTGATTACATATTAATAACCCAAAGGTTCATTATCATTTAAGTGCATAGTTTTACTAAAACTCATCTGAATATTTATTATTATCATTATTGCATCTGAAATTATTTTTATTCTGGGACTATATACATATGTCAACATAAGTTGCCTATGAGTATTAATATATACTGTAGGTCTGGAAAATTAAAATATATTTACCTTAATGCACCTTTTCCAAGCATGCCTGCATTGCATTTCTAACCACTTGAATAAAGCTAACCCACATCCCTTAATTTGCTGCTCTATTCACACCTGTATTTTCAGTGTCTTTCAAAGCCTCAGATTGAAAAACAATCTTTCTTAATGCATGGCCAACCACATGGAATTAAACTAACCCATGCTGAGTTAGTCCCATGCTGTTGGAATGGTATATCTAGCTCACATAAAAAAGAAAATCATCTTGCTTGTACATTGCTTTTCATAAATATGAGAGATAATAAATAGACAAAATAGAAACAGAAATAGACAAAACCTGGAACACATCCTGTATTAAAATTGCCACAATTTACAGCTTATTGCTGGCACTGAAACTTTAGAGAGTCAAATTACATTGTTTCATGCCCAACACATTTCCCCGGATCTTTCATTAGAATCTGCCAAAAATGCTTATGGCCAAACCAGACACATCTGCTGAGTGCCCAATTTGCGTTCTTGGCTTTGAGTCTGAACACCTGGTTGTCAGTGATTCCAGCACACTTTGCTTATTTTCCTGGCACCTCTGGGAGGATGATAACCCACAGTGACACTGAAACAGAATTGGATGGTCAGGAAATAAAATTTGAACTCCAAGCTTTCCGGTTGGAAACCAGGGTTCTGTGACAATTTTAATAGACGTTATTGTTCACATTAATTTTAGACTTAAAAAGAATTTAACTGATAATACAGAGTTCCCGTGTACCCCAATCTTGTTTCTTGTATTATGTCTCTTACATTAGTTTGATACATTTGTTACAATTAATGAATCAGTATTCATACACTATTATTAACTCAAGTCCATAGGTTATTCAGATTTCTTTATCTTTTACTTAATACCTTTTTTCTTTTTACATGATTTCTTTCTTTTAAATAAATTTTGAAAGTTACTTGTAGTCCCAGAACAATAATGCAATTTTTGTTATTTTTACATATTTCCTTCATTTTCTACATGGTTATATATAAATTAGTTAAAGTTTTATGAGCATAATGAGCATGTAACAACCACATACACATTTATTGTAATTTTATATAGTTTAGGCCTCCACACAGAAATCTGGGACCTCTACATTAGAGTCGAATGCTTTGCTACTTTTAAACCTCCATGTTCAATGTACAAAGGACCTTTAATAGTGACAATTGCGAAGTACCATTTGGGACCTCACAAACAGGAGACCACTTTTTTTTGTTGTTGTTTAAATTTTATTGATACAAAATAGATATCTATATTTTGTGGTACATGTGATAATTTAATACATTTATATAATTTGTGAACATCAAATCAGTATAATTATAATATCAATCACTTTATATTTTCTCTTTCTTCATGCTAGAAATATTCCAATTACTCACTTCAATATTTTTTAAAATATACAATTGGTTATTATAACTATAGTCAGCCTACTGATCTACAAAACACTAGGTTTTATTTCTGTTTTGAAACAGTGTATTTGCACTCATTAATTAACCTCCCTTCATCTTCCACCAATTCTACCTGGCCTCTGGTAACCACCAATCTACTCTATATTCAAGAGATACACTATGTTAGCTCTTATATATGAGTGAACACATGTCATATTTGTCTTTTTGTGCTTGGTTTATTTTAGGTAACATAGTGACCTACAGTTTCATCCATATTGCTGCAAATGACAAGATTTTATTATTTTTATGACTGAATAATATTCTATTGTGTATATATGCCATATTTTATTAATCCATTCATTTATACTGATGGGCACTGGGGTAGATTCTATATTTTGGCTATTGCAAAAAGCACAGCAATAAACACAGGAGTGCAGATATCTTTCTGATGTATTAATTTTCTTTATTTTGGATAGATACCCAGTCATGGAATTGCTGAGTTTTATGGTGGTTCTATTTTTAGTTTTTTGAGGAACTTTCATACAATTTTTAATAGTGGCTGAACAAATGTACATTCCCATCAACAGTGGAAGACAGGTTCCCTTTCTCACCATCCTTACCAGCATTTGTTATTTCCTTTCCCTAAATAAAAGTAATTTTAAGTGAGGTGAGATGATATCTCACTGTGGTTTTGATTTTTATTTATCTGATAATCAGTGATGTTGAACATTTTTCATATATTTGTATGTCTAACATAAAGACACTTGATGCAAACGTTCATTGTAGCCCTATTCACAATTACAAGGACATGCAATCAACCTAAATGCCCATTAATGACAAATTGGATAAAGAAAATGTAATTTGTATATGCCATGGAATACTATGTAGCCATAAAAAAGAATGAGATCATTCTTTTTAACTCCAAGCTTTTATGGGAACATGGAGGTTCTTATCCTTAGCAAACTAATGCAGGAACAGAAAAACCAAATACTGCATGTTCTCACTTTTAAGTGGGAACAAAAGGATAAAAATTGATGAGCACAAAGAAGGAAACAATAGACACTGTTGTCTACTTGAAGAGGGAAGGTAGGAGGAGGGAGAAGAGCAGAAAAGATAACTATTGGGTACTGGGCTTAATACCTGAGTATTGAAATAGTATGTGTGACAAAACGACATGTCTACCTATGTAATAAACCTTCACTTGTACTCCCAAACCTAAAACAAAAGTTTTTCTAAAGAAGTGTATTCAGATTGTTTGCCAATATCTTAGCCGGATGATGATGATGATGACAATGATGATGATTTGCTATGGGGTTATTTGAACTCATATATTCTAGTTACCAATCTCTTGTCAGATGGGTAATTTGCAAATATTTTCTCCCATTCTGTGGGTTGTCTCTTCACTTTGTTAACTGTTTCCTTTGCTGGACTTTTTAGCGCAAAGTAATCCCATTTGTCTATTTTTGCTTTGGTTGCCTGTGCTTTCGAGGTTGCATTGAGTCTGTAAATTACTTTTGGTAGAATTGTCAATGCAAAAATATTAATTCTTCCAATACATGATCATGTCTTTTCATTTTTTGTGTCCTCCTTAATTTTTCACATAGGTATTTTATAGTATTATTTGCATAGATCTTTCATTTCTTTGGTTAAATTAATTCTTAGATATTATATTTTGTAGCTATTGTAAATGGGATTGCTTTTTACATTTATTTTTCAGATTTCTCCCTGTTGATGTATGCAAATTCTACCAATTTAGGTATGTTGATTTTGTATCTTGCAATTTTACTAAATTTCTTTATCAGTCCTAACATCTTTTTTTTTTTTTGTGAAGTCTTCAGGTTTTTCTAAATATAACATAACGTCACATGATTTGAAATCTTTCTTTCCCATTTGTATGCTCTTCAATTTTTTCACTTGTCTAATTGCCCTGACCAAGATTTCCAGTATTATCTTGAATAAAATAACACTGGACTCCCTTGTCTTGTTTTATATTTTAGAGGAAAGGCTTTAAACCTTTTTCCATTGAATATGATGTTAGCCATAGGTTTGTCATGTGCAGCCTTTATCATTTTGAGAAATATTTATTCTACCCAGTGTGTTAAGGGTTTTCCTCATAAAGGGATGTTGAATTATATTAAATGCTTTTTCAGTATCTGTTAAATTTATCATATGGTTTTGTTATTGGTTCTGTTAATGTGATGTATCAAGTTTATTGATTTGCATATGTTGAACCATCCTTGCATTCCTGGGATGATTCTCACTTGATCATAGAGAGTGATCTTTTTAAATGAATTTGGTTTGCTAGTATTTTTTGATGATTTTTGAATCTATCTTCATCAGTGATATTGGCCTAGAGTTTTTTGTGGTTGTTGTGTAAGTTAATACATACTAGTCAGCTATTAGGTAGAATGCCTCTCTGGTGGTATTAGTCTAATATTTTTCTCATGATTTCTCATGGGTTTTGCGGAGGAAGAGTAGAGAAGTAAAGTACCATTTTCATCAAATCATGTCATAAGTACATACTATTAACATCATTTATAACTGTTAATATTGATCTTGATCATTTGGCTAAAGTTGTGTTCATCAGATCTCTCCACTGTAAAATTCTCAGTTACCCTTTTTTTCCTCTCTTCTCAAACTGTACTCACAAAAAGCACTAAATGCAGTCCACACTTAAAGATAGGGGAGTTGTGCTTGCCTTCATTTAGGATTGAATACCTACATAATTTTTTCAACTTTTACGTTAGATTCAGAGGGTACATATGCAGATTTGCTACAAGGGTATATTGTGTGATGCTGAGGTTTGGGATGTGATTAAACACATCATGCAGGTAGGGAGCATAGTACTCCATAGGTCCATAGGTATCTTTTTTAACACTTGATCCCTTCATCTCTGCTCTTGTAGCCCTCAGCTTCTTTTGTTCCCATCTTTACATCAACATGTACCCAATGTTTAGCTACCACTTATAAGTAAGAGCATGTGGTATTTGGGTTTCAGTTTCTGTAATAGCTAGTTTAGGATAATAAGCTCCAGGTGCATTCATGTTGCTACAAAGGAAACATTTAATTCTTTTTTATGGCTGCACAGTGTATGTATGTACTATGTGTATGTGTACCACACTTTCTTTATCCAATCCATTGTTGATAGTTACCTAGGTTGATCCATATCTTTGTTATTGTGAATACTGTGGTGAACATACAGGTGCATGTGTCTTTTTGGTAGAAAGATCTCCTTTGCTTTGGTTATACATCAAGCAATGGGATTTCTGGGTCAAAAGGTAATACTATTTTTAGTTCTTTCCTAAATCTACAAACTACATTCCACAGTGGCAGCACTAATTTACATTTCCACCAATAGTATACAAGTATTTGCTTTTCTCCGTAGCCCTGCCAATATCTGGTATTTTTTTACTTTTTAATAATAACCATCCTGACTAGTGTGCAATGGTATGTAATTGTGATCTTTATGTGCATTTGTCTGGTGAATAATAATAAGAAGCATTTAAAAAATACTTTTGTTGTGTCCTGGTATTTTTTTTGAGAAGTGTCTATACTTGTCCTTTGCCCACTTTTTAATGGGGTAATTTATTGCTTGTTGATTTAAATTGTTTATAAATTCCAGATATTGACTGTTATCAAATCACTGTTTGCAAATATTTCCTCTCATACTGTAGGTTTTGTGTTTCCTCTATTGACAATTTCTGTTACTGTGAAGAAGCTCTTTCATTTAATTATGCCCCATTTGTCTTTTTTTTTTTTTAATTGCAGTTGCTTATGAAGGCTTGCTTCTAAATTCTTTGCCAAGACTAATGTTGAGAAGGGTATTTTCTGGGTTTTCTTTTAGGATTTTTATAGATGGAGTTCTCAATGGATAAGAAGACTTCCATCCTTTTTAAGTTATTTTTTGTATATGGTGATAGATAGAGGTCCAGTTTCTTTCTTCTACTTACAGATAGTCAGTTATCCCAGAACTATTTACTGAATAGAAATTTCTCTCCACATTGCTTTCCTTCTTGACTTTCTTGAAGATCAGGTAATGTAGATATGCTGCTTTCTTTCTGGGTTCTCTATTCTGTTCCATTGTTCTATGTGTCTGTTTCTGTACCAGTACTGTGCTGTTTTGGTTACTGCAGTCTTGTAGTAAGTTTGAAATTAGGTAATATGATGCTTCCAGCTTTGTTCTTTTTGTTTAGGATTGCTTTGTCTATTCAGGCTCTTTTTTTTTTTTTTTTTTTGGTCCCACATGAATTTTAAAATAGTTTTTTCCTAATTCTATGAAAAAATCGCATTGGTAGTTTGGTAGGAATAGCACTGAATCTGTGGATTGCTTAGAGCCATATGAACATTTTAATGACATTAGTTCTTCCAGTTCATGAGTGTGAAATGTTTTCCCATTTGTTTGTGTCATTCACAGTATTTTTCAGCAGTGTTTTGTAGTTCTTGTGGAGATTTTTCATGTACTTGGTTAGATGTTGTATTAGTCTGTTCTCACACTGATGCAAATAACTGCCCCAAACTGGGTAATTTACAAAGGAAAGAGCTTTAATTGACTCACAGTTTTGCATGGCTGAGAAGGTCTCAGGAAACTTATAATAACAGTGAAGGCAACTCTTCACAGCGCAGCAGGAAAGTGAATTAGTGCCAGTAGGTGAAATGCCAGATGATTATAAAACCATCAGATCTCGTGAGAACTCCTTCACTATCATGATAACACATGGGGCTAACTATCCTCATAATTCAATTAGTTCTCCCATTGGGTTCTTCCCATGATACGTGAGGATTATGGGGTTACAATTCAAAATGACGTTTGGGTGGGGACACAAAGCCTAACCATATCAGATGTATTCCTAGGTCATTTTTTGTCACTATTGTAAATGGGATTGTTTCTTGATTTGGCTCTCAACTTGAATATTATTGGCATATGAAAATGCCACTGATATTTGCATATTTATTTGCATCCTGAAACTTTACTGAAGTTGTTGAACTGTTCTAGGAGAGTTTTGACAGAGTTCTTTAGGTTTTCAAATTATAGAATTATATTGTCAGTGAAGAAAGTTTGACATTTTATTTTCCTATTTGGATGCCTTTATTTCTTTCCGTTGCCTGATTGCTCTGGCTAGGACTTACAGTACTATGTTGAATCAGTGTGGTGACAGTGGGAATTTTTGTCTTGTTCCAGTTCTCAGTGGGAATGCTCCCAGCTTTTGCCCATTCAGTATGATGTTGACTGTGGGTTTGTCACAGATGGCTCTTATTATTTTGAGGTATGTTTCTTTGATGTCTACACTCATGAGGGTTTTTATCATGAAGGGATATTGGATTGTATCAAAAGCTTTTTCTGCATTTATTGAGATGAGTATGTGGTTGTTGTTTTTTACCTCTGTTTATGTGGTGAATAAAATTTATTGATTTGTGTATGTGGATCCGTCTTGCATACAGAGAATAAAGACTACTTGATTGTGGTGTATTAACTTTTTTATGTGCTATTGAATTTGGTTTGCTAATATTTTGTTGAGGATTTTGTGTGTAGATTCATCAAAGTTATTGGCTTGCAGTTTTCTTTTTTGTTGTTGTGTTGTTGTCAAATTTCGATATCAGGATAATGATGGTTTCATAGAAGAGTTAGGAAAGAGCTCCTCCTCCTCAAATTTTTGGAATAGTTTCAGTAGGATTGGCATCAGCTCTTCTTTGTAAGTATGATAGAATTTGGCTTTTAATTAATCTGGTCCAGGTCTTTTATGGTTGGTAGATTTTATTAAATTGCTAATTTAATTTTAGACCTCATTATTGGCCTGTTCAGGTATTGAGTTTCTTTGTGGTTCAGTCTTGGGAGATTGTGTATATCCAGAAATTTATACAATTCCTCTAGACTCTCTAGTTTGTGTGCATAAAGGTATTCACGGTAGCCTGTGAGGACCTTTTGTATTTCTGTGGGATCTGTTATAATGTTACTTTTGCCATTTCTGATTGTGCTTATTTGTATTCTCTCTCTCTCTCTCTCTCTCATAGTATAGTTGCTTTATAGCACCTGTAGACTATGTATTTAAGTGTGTTTTCATGGTAGCAGATACTGTTTTTTCATTTCCATGATTAGAACTCCCCTAAGGATATCTTGTAAGGCTGATCGAGTGGAAAAATTCCTTTAACATTTGCTTATCTGGAAAAGATTTCATTTCTCCTTAGCTTATAAAGCTTAGTTTGGTGAGATATGAAATTCTTGGTTGGAATTCATTTTCTTTGAGGCTGCTGAAAATAGGCTTCCAATCTCTTTTGGCTTATAAGGTTTCTGCTGAGAATTCTGCTGTTACACTGATGGTTGTAGGTTTGATATTTTTACACAATCCCATGTTTCTTGGAAGGTTTGTTCATTTTTTAAAAAAATATTTTTATTTATTTTTGTCTGGGATAATTGAAAGGACTGGTCTTTGAGCTCCCAAATTCTCAAATTCTTTCCTCAGCTTGGTCTAGTCTGTTGTTAAGGCTTCTAACATATTTCCACATTCCAGTAGTAAATGTTTTAATTCCAGAAATTCAGTTTGGTCTTTCTTTCAGTGGCTATGTCACCTTTCAACTCTTGGATCTTTTTACTGGCTTTCTTTGATTGGGTTCTAACTTTCTCTTAAATGAGCTTCTTGCCTTCCAGATTCTGAATTCTAGTCTGTAATTACATACATTTCAATCTGGTTGGAATCTATTCCTGGGGAGCTAATGCAATCCTTTGGAGGCAAGGAAACATTCTGATTTTTAATTGCCAAAGTTCTTGCACTACTTCTTTCCCACCTGATAGGGCTCGTGTTTATCTTTTTGAATTTACTGTCACTTGGATGGGGCTTTTTGCAGATGTTGCTTAAAAGTAAAAGCTAGCCAATGGGCTCTCAGCTGCAATTCTCTTGTATTTCAGTGCATTCCCAGTGCTGTGGGGAGGGGAATATGAGGTGGTGAGAGATTACCTCCTCACCATGTCCATTCATGGGCTTAGACAGAGGCCTGTTCTATCACTTGCACCACACTTGCATTTCCTTAGCTCAAAGGGGGCCCCTGCTGGGCTGCAACCACCCTTCTTTTATGGGCAGCCTAAGTCAAAGGTTATGTCACCACGAAACCTGCAACTTCCCGGGGTACCCAATGGTACTCTGTGCTTGGCAGAGTCAGAGTGGGCTATTGGGTATGTCTGTAGCTGATCTGGTGATGTGGTGGGTAAAGGGTTGAAGATCCCTGGGCAGTGTGGTGGTGCTACATATGTACAACTTGTGTGATGCTCACAGCCCAGAATATTTTGCCCAGAAGATATCTGTTGGAATCGCCAGCTCATGCATCCTCAACTGTGTCTCTATCCAGTGTCTGGCCCAGGAAAAGACCTGACCGGCTAGTTTTGCTCTCAGATTGCTGGACTGTTCTAAATGTGCAGGCCGTGGAGCTCCCTTGGGCAGAAGCTCTAGCTGGCTAACAGACTACACCCTTCCCATACCAGACTTACAAAGGGAAGGATGCCCAGCTCCTTTGCCACCACATGACTCTGTGCCTCACTTCTCTCACTATTCTGAGAGTGAGGGCTCCTCTCCTGCCCAGGGTCAGGCCACACATATCAGCTCAATACCTCTGGACTGTATGCTCAAACCCTGGGAGGTTGGGACTGGGCCTGTGGCTTTGTCATCTGGCCCATTGGGGTCAAGCACCAGCCATGGTAGGGGGGCCCAATTCTTCCCCCACCCATGAGAAAACACTCAGACAGGGCAGTGGAGGCTTTGCTATGTGCACCTTCTTGTGGAAGCAGTCAGACAAGGTCAGTGGGAGGAGCCAGTAGACAGGTGGACACACAGATTAGATGTGCCCTGGTCCCATGGGAATCAGAGTCCTGATCTCTTCTAATTGGGCAGTCAGCAGGGGCTAGAGTCACTCAACACAAGATAGAAAGCCTTGTGGGATGGGGACCATCTTGCATAGCTGCTGCTCTCACATAACATTCTGGGCTCTGCACAGGTTCAAGTTCTGCCTTTGCCTACCCTCTGGGCAATTCTCTTTGCCAATTCAAATGTCTATGGGGATCATGGGATCTCTTGTAGCTAGAATCCCAGAGGTTCATGGTGGGAGTCTGATGTCCTGGAGTACCTTCACTCACCCCTTTCTTAGGATCTGTTCAAGATAGGGATCCAGTCCTGGCACATGCTGACTCCATGCAGATCTCCCAGTTTCTTCCTTCTTCAACCTCAGTATCTACATCGCTCCCTATTGACTTCAGTGTTTTCTCTCAAAAGATATGTTCAAAGTGTGAGGGTTTGCTCAATACTTTGGATATTTTGGTTTGTTTCAGTGGAAGGGGCATTTCTTGGCTGCATCTAGTTAGCCATCTACTCCCTGCCCTCCATAATTTATTTTTAACTCTTGTGCTTAGGAGTTTTGTTTCTTATCCATCATTTATTAATTTATTCAATCATTTACTTATATCTCTATGGATTCAGGGATATTTATTTTACATTTGTGAGTTATAATCAAATACTGCTTAGTTTATTTGGTTGATCAAATTGTTCCAGCTTTGGCCATTGGGAGCCCTTAAGATTGGCTCCTGAGCACTTTTCACATACCCTCATAATTTTTTTAGCATTTTCTCTCTGCTACTATAAGATATTCCAGGATCATCTCAGAATCATATTTTCTTCCTTAATCCTACAGCAGCCATTTCTCCAACGATCCTTGAAAAATAACACTAAAGTACCAGTGTTCAGGTGCTAGGTGTGCTCATTGCTATATGGATGTCATTACTTTCAGGTACTCTCATGATTATAGACTGAAGAAATATATGTGTGCATATAATAAACCAAATATATATACATTTTAAATAACTATATTGTAATTGCAAGTATCTGTGTCTATGTTAAGTTAAACACAAGTTCTTACTGATATCTCTGACTCTTATCCATAACAACATGGATCATTCTAGCCTCCTGCCCCTGCTTGAAATGTAAATTTCTTTCAACAGTTAGAAATTTGTCTCCCACCATCCACCATTCATTAACTTAATTCTTCATTTCCGGTGTACGTGTATAGCATTTTCAGAATTGTTAATCAATAGTCCTATGGGAAATGACCTTCACACTAAAATATTTGTGTGCAGTTTTTTTTCTGGTTTATTCCTTTAGTTTTATAGGTTTTGTTTTTGTGAAATAACTTAGGCCATCACTTTTTCTTCCACCAACTTTAGTGATGCTTAATTATTAATACAGTTAGATGCTCTTGTCATGGTCTGCAATCTTTCCTGGAATTTCTCAAATTCTTACATGATTTTTAGTTAATCTGCATATATTCAGGTGCATTCATTGTAAATTTCTATAGGTGTTTATCAGTATATAATCTCATGCATCAGCCACTAGAGTACTTACACAAAATAGTTTCATCACCCAACAGAGATATTATACTTCCTAACCTTCTCTGACTCTCTTACCTCTGGCAACTATTGACCTTTTCTTTTAATTGACTCTATAGTTTTGTCTTTTCCAGAAAATTATATAATTAGGATCATATGGTATGTAGCCCTTTCAGAATCACTTCTTTCCCTTTGCAGCATGCATCTAAGACTCCTCCATATCTTTTCGTGGCTTAATAGCTCATTCATTTTTTTCACTGAATACTACTACAGTTTTATCTATCTACTTATTGAACGGCATCTTGGTTGCTTCCAGTGTTTGGCAATTATAAATAAACTGCTGTAAACATTGGTGTGCAGAGTTTTGTGTGGATGTAAGTTTTTAACTCGGTCGGGTAAATACCTAGGAGTATGATTACTGGGTTGTATGGTCTGACCGAATTTAGCTTTGTAAGAAACTGCCGACAGTCCTCCTAAGTGGATGTGATATTGGGTATTATTACAAGCAATGGATATATTTCCTATTAACCAATATCCTTGTTAGCCTTTGGTATTGTCGACTTTTTGAGTTTTAGCCAGTCAAATACGTATGCAATGGTAATCTTTTTTCTTTTAATTTGCAATTACCTAATAAAAGTAATATTGATGATCTTACATAAGTCTGTTTGCCATCTGCTTGTCTTTATCGGTGAGGTGCCTGTTCAGATCTTTTGTTCGTATTTTAATTGGGTTGTCGTTTTATTGTTGAGTTTTCAGAGTCCATTGTATATACAATTTAGGATACAAGCCCTTTATCAGATATGTATTTTGCAAACAGACTCTCTCAGTCTGTGGCTTGTGCTTCAGTTATCTTAAAGGTCTTTTGTAGAGTAGTTTTTAATTTTGATGAGGTTCAACTTACCAATTTTTTCTTTATAGACCATGCTTTTGGTGTTGTACCTAAAAATTTATTGCCAAACTCAAAGTCACCCAGATTTTCTCCAGTGTTATCTCAACAAGTTTTATAGTTTGTGGTTTACATTTAGGTATATGATCAATTTTAAGTTAATTTTTTTGTGAAAGATGTGAGGTCAGTGTGTCTAGACTTATTTCACATGTGGTTGTTCAATTGTTCAGGCATAATTTTTTGAAAAGACAAACTTTTCTCTTATCGGATTGCCTTAGCTCCTTTTTAAAGATCAGTTGACTACATGTGTTGTGGGCAATTTCTGGATTCTTCATTCTGTTCCATTGATCTATGCATCTATTCTTTTGACAATAACAAGCTATCTAGATCATGGTAGCTGTACAGTAAATTTTGAAGTTTAATAAAGTCAGACTTTCAAGTTCTCAACTTTGTTTTTCTTCATTATTGTGTTGGCTATGTTGTGTTTTTCACTTTCTATGTAAACTTTAGTATATGTATTTGGTTAGTCTGGCTAGAGTTTTATCAATTTTATTGAACTTTTAAGGAACCATTTTTATTGGTTTTATTTATTTTTCTGTTTTATTTTATTTATTTTCCTGTTTTCAGTTTTGTTTGTTACTGTTCTAATTTTTTTTCTGCTTGCTTTAAGCTTAATTGCTCTTTTTTGGTAGTTTTTCCAACATGAAAACGTATTGATTTTAGATATTCTTTTCAAATTTCTGTCTTCATTCTTATGAATTTTCTTCTCACTACTTGCTTTTACTTTAGCCAAAACATTCTGATATGCTATATTTGTATTTAATTCAAAACCAATTGGTAGTTGGTCTAGATCTTAATATATATTTTTTTTTTTTTTTGCTTATTACTATTATATTTCTTTTTTTTATTATTTTTTACCCCCCTTATTCCAGGGTACATGTGCACAATCTGTGTATACTTGTTAATCCACACTTTCCTTAGATGTGTGTTGTTTAATCTATAAGCTTTTGAGGGAAAGTTTCTAGCAGCCTTTCCATTTTTTATTTCTATTTGATATGATTTGACTGTACCCCACCCAAAGTCTCATCGTGAATTATAATCCCCATAATCAAGGGTGGAACCAGGTGAAGGTAATTGGATCATGGAGGCAGTTCCCCCATGCTGTTCTCATGATAGTGAGTGAATCGCAGGAGAGCTGATGGTTTTATAAGCATCTGAAATTTCCTGCTTGCACTCACACTGTCCTGCAGCCCTGTGAAGAAGGTGCCTGCTTCTCCTTTACCTTCTGCCATGATTGTAAGTTTCCTGAGGCCTCCCAGGCCATGCAGAACTGTGAGTCAATTAAACTTCTTTCCTTTATAAATTACCCAGTCTTGAGTATTTCTTCATACCAGAGTCAGAATGAACTAATACAATAAATTAGTACCAAGGTAATGGGGCACTGTTATAAGGATACCCAAAACTGTGGAAGAGATTTTGGAACTGGGTAACAGAGGTTGGAACAGTTTGAAGGACTCAAAAGAAGACAGGAAAATGTGGGAAAGTTTGGAACTTTCTGGAGACTTGGAGGGCTCAGAAGACAGACAGATGTGGGAATGTTTGAAACTTCCTCGAGACTTGTTGAATGGTTTTGACCAAAATGCTGATAGTGATATGACAGTAAAGTACAGGCTGAGGTGGTCTCAGATGGAGATGAGGAACTTGTTGGGGACTGGGGTAAAAGTCACTCTTGCTATGCTTTAGCAAAGAGACTTGTAGCATTTTGCCATTGCCCTAGAGATCTGTGGAATTTTGAACTTGAGAGAGATGATTTAGTGTATCTGGAGGAAGAAATTTCTAAGTGTTCAAGGGGGAGCAGAGCATAAAAGTTTGGAAAATTTGCAGCCTAACAATGTGATATAATAGAAAACCCCATTTTCTGGGGAGATATTCAAGCCAGTCACAGAAATTTGTGTAAGTAATGAGGAATGGAATATTTATCACTAAGATCATGGGGAAAATGTCTCCAGGGCATGTCAGAGACCTTCACCCCAGTCCCTCTCATCACAGGGCTAGAGGCCTAGGAGGGAAAAATAGTTTTGTGGCCCTAGAGCCCCCATGCTGTGTGCAGACTTGGAACATGGTGCCCTGTGTCTCAGTTACTTCTGCTCCAACCATAGCTAAAAGGAGCCAAGATACAGCTCAAGCCATTGCTTCAGAGGGTGCAAGTCCCAAGCCTCAGAGGCTTCCACTTGGTGTTTAGCCTGTGGGTGCACAAAAGTCAAGAATTAAGGTTTAGGAACCTCCACCTAGATTTCAGAGGATATATGGAAATGCCTGGATGCCCAGGCAGAAATTTGCTGCAGAGGCAGAGCTGTCATGGAGAACCTCTGCTAGGGCAGTGTGGAAGGGAAATGTGGGGTTGGAGTCCCCACACAGAGTCATCCCTAGGGCACTGCCTAGTAGAGCTGTATGAAGAGGGCCACCATCCTGCAGACCCCAGAATGGTAGATCTACCAACAGCTTGCACCATCAGCCTGGAAAAGACACAGAAGGGCAGAGCTGCTGAAGGCCATGGGAGCCCACCTCTTGCATCAGTGTGACGTGGATGTGAGACATAGAGTCAAAGGTGATCATTTTGGAACTTTAAGGTTTAATGACTGGTCTATTGAATTTTGGACTTGCATGGGGACCGTAGCTCCATGGTTTTGACCAATTTCTCCCATTTGGAATGGGTGTATTTACCCAATACCTGTTATCCCCATTGTATCTAGAGAGTAACTAACTTGCTTTTGATTTCACAGCCTCATAGGTGGAAGGGAATTGCTTGTCTCAGATGAGACTTTGGACTTAAACTTTGGGGTTAATGCTGGAATGAGTTAAGAGTTTGGGAAACTATTGCAAAGGTATGATTATGATTTAAAATATGAGGACATGAGATTTGCGAGGGGCCAGGGGTTGAATTATATAGTTTGGCTGCGTCCCCACCCAAAATCTCATCTTGAATCGTAATCCCTGTATTCCCTACTTGTCAAGGATGGGACCAGATGGAGGTAATTGGATCATGGGCGCAGATTCCCCCACACTTTTCTCATGATAGTAAATGAGCCTCAGGAGATCTGATGGTTTTAAAAGCACCTGGCATTTCCCGTGCTTGCACTCAGTCTCTCCTGCAGCCCTGTGAAGAAAGCTCCTGCTTTTTCTTTGCCTTCCACCACGATTGTAAGTTTCCTGGGGTATCCCCAACAATGCAGGACTGTGAGTCAATTAAACCTTTATAAATTACCCAGTATTTCCTTTATAAATTTCTTCATGGCAGTGGGAGACCAGATTAATACACTAGTTTAACTCCATTTTGGTCTTAGATACTTTGTATGATTTCTATAAAGTGTGTCAAGGTGTGTTTCATGGCCCAGAATGTCGTTTACCTTGGTTAATGTTCCATGTGAACCTGAGAAGAATATGTATTCTGCTGTTGTTGAATCAAATATCCTATAGATGTTAATTGGATCCAGTTGATTGATGATGTCATTGAGTTTTACTATATCCTTACATATTTTGAGGCTCTGTGGTTAGGCACATGCACATTAAGGATTCTTATGTCTTCTTGGAGAAAAAAACTCTTTAATAATTCAGTAATATCCTTCTTTATCCCTGATAATTTTCCTTGCTCTAATATGTGTTTTCTCTGAAATTAATATAGCTACTTCAACTTTAACACTTTCGTGTGTTAGCATAGCCTATCTTTCTATATACCATTATTTCTTAAACTGTATCTTTGTATATAAAGTTAGTTTCTTTTATGTTTTTACTTTTGTTGTGTTTCAGTATCTGAAATTTAGAGAATATAATATCAAAATTAGTTTCTCCTCAAGATTTTGTTAATGTACTCTGATAGTTTCTGTTTTTTTAATTGGTATATTTAGACCATTGATATTTAAAGTGATTATTGATATTGGATTAATATCTACCTTGTTTATTGTTTTTTGTTGCCTCTGTTCTTCATTTCTTTTCTTGTCTTTTACACTTTTCTGCTATTTTGGTTTTAATTGAGTATTTTATGTAATTCCATTTTCTCCTTGCTTAGAGTATCAATTGTACCTTTTTATTTTACTTTTTCAGTGGTTATTCTTGTGTTAGCAACATGCGGCTCCAACTAACCCAAGTTCTCTTTCAAATAACACTACCCTGCTTCATACGTGGTACAAGTGCCGTATAACAAACATTCCCAGTTCTTTCCTTCTATCTCTTACAATATTATTGTCATTTATTTCACTTATCCATAACTGTAACCATTAGATTGTTATTATTATTATTAACAAACTTTTATCTGACCAACCAATTATGAATATGAAAAATAAAGGATTTTCTTTTACTTTTTTTCCTCTAACATTCTTTCTTCATGTATATCAGAGTTTCTGACCTATGTCATTTCCTTTTCCTCTGAAGAAACATTTTTTAACATTTATTGCAAGGCAAGTCTAATACTGGTGGGTTCCCTTAGTTTTGTTTGTTAGAGAGTTTTATTTCACCACCACTTTTCATGGATAACTTTGCTATATAGAAAGAATTCTAGGTTGCTGGGGTTTTTTCTTTAAACACTTTAAATAATTCAATCTACTCTTGTCTTGTTTAGTGGTATCTATACTTTGGTATCTGTCAATAATTTTGGAAAATACTTAGCTATTGTAACTTCAAATATTCCCCGTTCTTTCATTTTTCTTCTTTTAATATTCAAATTCCATGTTGTATTAGTCTCTTCTCTTGCTGCTATGAAGAAATACCCAAGACTGGGTAATTTACAAAAGAAAGCGGCTTAAATGACTCAGTTTTGCAGGGCTGGGGAGGCTTCAGGAAACTTACAATCATGGCAGAAGGGGAAGCAAACATATTCTTCTTTATGTGGTGGCAGAAGAGAAAAGTACTGAGCAAAGCGGGAAAGCCTCTTATAAAACCATCAGATCTCATGAGAACTCACTCACTATCATGACAACAGCAGCATGGGGATAACCGCCCCCATGATTCAATTACCTCCCACTGAGTCTCTCTCACAACATGTGGGGTTTATGGGAACTAAAACTCAAGATGAGATGTGGGTGGAGACAGAGCCAAACTAGATCACATGTATATTACACATTTTAATTGTCTCACAATTCTTGGATATTCTGTTCGATTTTTTGAATTCTTTTTTCTCCTTTCAATTCAACTGGAGAAGTTTACATTGCCATATTGTCAAACTCACTGATTCCTCAGCTGTGTTCAATCTACTGATGAAAACATCAAAGGAACTCTTCATTTCTGTTATAGCGATACAGATTTTAGCATTTTATTTTATTTGTCTTAGATTTTTTATTTTTCTGTTTACATTACTATTCTTTCATGTTTTCTACTTTTACCATTAGAGCCATTAGCATGTTAATCATAATTATGTTGAATTATCTATTTGATAAATTCAACTCTGTGTAGTATCTGGGTCTGGTTATGATGTCTGCTTTGTTTCTTCAGTCTGTGCTTTTTCCTGTTTTATAGTATTACTTCTGATTTTTTATTGAAAGTGAACCTATGTATTGGGTAATAGGAATTGAGGTAACTATATCCTAAGTGTGAGGTAACTATATCCCACTGGCTAGTAGCTGGTCTCTGTTTGATGTTTCTTCCAGCCCTGGGTGGTAGAGGCTCCAGTTTCCTCTAGAGCCTTGGTGTTGTCGCTATTGTATTGTTTGGTTTTTTCTACCCCATTGCCTTTGAGTTTTTCTGTTAACACCTTCTTGAATTAAATCTGTATCTTTCAGCTCTTTTAGTTGTAATTCACCATTATTATATGGATCCTTCTTGATGTAGCAGTAAAGAGTTGACTTTGGTTAGTGTTTGATAACATTATCATTAAATTTCAGACATTTAGTGAGCCTGCTTCCCTGGGCTGTGACTTTCAGAATTGTTTCTTAGCTTGATTCTTCTTCTTTGAAACAAGAAAGCTAGAGGGGTTTAAACTTAATTAATTATCTTTCCTTAAGGTAGATAAGTTTCTGGTAAATTTGTTCCCATAAAGAGCAGGCCTTTCTTTTCAATAATACTATGGACATATTTCAAAATGGTTACTTTTTCCTTTCTCTGGCAAAACAGGATGGGATTTTTTAAGATATTTATTTACTTTGAGAACTTGGGGAAAGGGGAAATTACGGAAGTAAAACTAACAAAAGTATAAATCCACCCGACCCCCTTGCAAGCTAAGGACACTAGGAGTTTCTTACTTTCAATCTAATTCCACATTCAGCCTCCAGTAAGTCATCAAAATTACTGTTTATGGATTTCTACTAGTTAATGGCTCTAGGAGTTTCTAGACTGATCTTTGATATGATTTTCGGTATTCACCTCATTCTCCATTACAAGATGACCATGTCTTATGACTCAATTCTTCAATAGTCTAAAAAAAAGTTGCAAATTTTTATATTATTCAGCTTCTTATAATGACAGAAGTGATGACTTCCACACTCTTTGTATATTGGAGCTGAAGTGGCAAATCGTGTTCTTAAGAGCAGTCCTTATTAAAATGACTCACTGCTCTTTTTCATATAGCATTGATCCTACTTATCCTAAACCTTTAGACTCCTGGTAACAGTAGATTTAAAACTTATTCTGGATCAGCTGCCCAGTTCAGGTTAACATAATTCTTCCTCAGTAATTTTCAAAGTGTCCAGAAAAAGATATTACAAATAAAATAATTCTAGAATAATTTCTGGATATAGACAATTTGTAAGGCAACAGTAAATGACAGATAGATAGTTGATAACTAGTTACTTAGATCAATTAATTGATTTCCTACTTAAATGAATTTTAGAAATGAACCAATCTAAGCCTTTCATTTTATAGATGGGAAACAGATCAATTGAGATAAAACAATTTCTCTTAGCCTCTACCATGTGCTGCAGGCTGGTTAGAATTTAAACTTCTTCCATTCTGATTTAATGCTTATTCTGCTGCCTGTACTGTCACCCATGATTGTCTGTGCTCCAGTCTTCTGGGTTTTTTTTTCTTAATGTATACACACAAGCTGGGCACAGTGACTGGGGTCTATAATCCCAGCACTTTCAGCCAGTTTGAGATTAGCCTGGACCACATGGCGAAACCCCATCTCGACTAAAAATACAAAAGTTAGTCAGGTGTCGTGGTGCATGCCTGTAGTCTCAGCTACTCACTGCTCTGGAGGCTGAGACATGAGAATTGCTTGAAACCTGGAGGCGAGGCTGCAGTGAGCCAAGATTGTGCCACTGCACTCCAGTCTAGACGACAGAGCAAGACTGTCTCAAAAGAAAAAAAAATGTATACACACACAAAAAAGATATTTAGTTTTACCTTATCATTATGAATACCCCAACAATTTCTGAAATTTAGAGAATATAATATCTAAATTAGTTTCTCCTCAAGTAAAAATGAATACATATAATTCTCCTTTTGTTTTCGAATATCATAAAAGTTACAGCATTAGGCAATAAATGAGAACCTATTATATATTCTTTTGAAAGGAAGAACATGAAGAATTAAACTTAAAAGACTATTGCAACCATTGCTGCAGCTTCATTTATATAATGCACACAATCTTATTTCCCATTAAAATATTTTTATTATTTCAGACCTTATTTGCATTAATGAGGACTAGGAATATTGTGACATAAAGAAATTTGTTTTTCCTTTACTATTTCTTATGTCTTCTATATATTTTTGTGTGTGTTTGTTTGCATGTGCACTCACACAATGAACACATAGAATTTCTAACATAGAGTGACTTCTGGGAACTTTAAATATTGGAATCTTTCTCCCTTTCATTATTAGACTTTCTTCCTAACATCTTAAAAACCTTAAAGCCACAGTAACCAATTGAATTTTATTTCCTTAGCTATTTAAATTGACCAACTATTAAGCCAGTGTCTTGGGGCTTTCTCTGAATTGTGGCTCCTAAAACTGAAAGTGTGTCTAGATGTATAACAGGGCCCTCATGGCCTGTAGAATGTGAAACAAAAAGAGAATAAAGAGAAGACCTCAGAGCATATATAGTCAGGAGGCTATAAGAATCACGAAAGTGAAATAAAGCAAAAAATAATCAAATTAATTCAGAACAGAACAATGGAGATCTCCAAACAGAAGAGACTTGTTTGGAAGGTGGATCTGTAGAGATTTCCTGAGGTTTCATTACACAGCATTAGTCTTTCTTTATGGATTATTCCACATCCTAGGGGTCATCTTTTCTAAAAAACGAGGAGACAACTGATTCTTAAGCTAATGGAATTCTACAGTTCAGAAATTTTCAAAGTTTTTGAGCCATATCCCTTTCAAAATAATGTAAGTATAGTGTAATTTTACATAATTCATGCCACGCCTTTTTCTCCAATTAGGCTTTGAGCTCCTTTGGACAAATTAGATTATTTTATATTTCTTTCTCCACCACACTATACAGAACCAAAGATATAATAGGAATATGGTCAATGTTAAATAAATTAATTTCTACAGCCGTGTTTCTCAATATTTAAAATTTATGTTCCACTATTACAAACATGAAGATGACCCCATGTGTATACATACCTTCCACCAGTGCAGACTTTGGAAACGTCCCATGTCTCTCACCCATATTGTCTGGATTTTAACCTTTTATATCTATTTTGCATCTGCTACACTGGCACAGAAGTCATGTATCCAAAGTATGAATTTATTATGTCACCTCCTGCTTTAAACTATACAATGGCTTTCCATCACTCTTAAGAACTTTCTCTTTATTCTTGTATTGTCCCTGCCTCACTGACCAGCACCTTCTGTCCCCCCTGTTCCCCATGCTCAGTGTTAAGGATCTAACACTTTAAAAAGTACCTGAAATACTCAATAAATACTTGTTGCATGAATATTACAACTACTATTTAAGCAAATAATAATTCTCATAGATGCATCTTCTTTGGAAATTCTCCTTTTTCCAAGTAATTGAGTTCAAGTTACTAACATAGAGACAAAAACAAAACAGAAAATGAAAATAAAGCAAACAAGCCAAATTTCTAAACAAATTTACTTCATGTGGACTGAAGATTTCTTACATGAGCTATAAATCTAAACAAAGGGAAAACCCCATAAGCATTCATATTCCTGGGACGTCCTTATTTTTATTTTATTTTATTTATTTTATTTTTTATGAGATGGAGTCTCGGTGTGTCACCCAGGCTGGAGTGCAATGGTGTGATCTCAGCTCACTGGCAATCTTTGCCTCCTGGGTTCAAGTGATTCTCCAGCCTCCTGAGTAGCTGGGATTACAGGTATGTGCCACCATCCCCGGCTAATTTTTGTATTTTTAGTAGAGATGGGGTTTCACCATATTGGTCAGGCTGGTCTCGAACTTTTGACCTCGTGATCTGCCTGCCTCAGTTTCCCAAACTGTTGGGATTACAGACGTGAGCCACCGTGCCTGGCTGGGACTTCCTTATTAACTTTAATTTCATTGCAGGTCAGAATACCTGTGACAGAATCCTTCCTCCCCTATACATGGTGAGGGGATGGTCACCGTGGTGACCATTTTTTAAAGTCTTTCATTTTTATTACTCAAAAAAGTTTCAATTTTTTATTTAACTTTCTGACTCTGTAACTTGTGCCTTCAACACGTTCACAATGATTTTCAGCCCTCAATAAGGAAAGCAGGCTTGATCCTGTCATGAACACATTTAGCACACATGGAACTGCCATAGGCACTGCCGACATGTTACTTTGTTTGGACAATGTTTGGTCATGTATCTTTGTTTTGGAAAATCTCATAGGAACTTTAGGTCTTACAGCACGAACCCCTCGAAGTCTGCCTAGGCACATGCCACATGCAGATTTTGGTGCTTTCCCAACCTTCTTGGTATGAAGGGAAACGATTCTGCTATCAGGGGTTTGGGACAGCATAGTTTTGTTAGACACTGTATTGTAAGAAAGCCTAGATGGTATGTCAAACGCTGGACCATTGCTATACATGGTGGTGACCTTGGACTGTACTAAACCTCTCTATAGCTCTTTTATCTTTTTTTTTTTTTTTTTACTTTAAAATAATTACAACAAATAAGATTACAAAACTACTGGTATCACATGGCTACACTGAAATGTAAGTTATTTGGTACATGTGGCATACTTACAACAGTTCCTAGAGCATTCTATTTACTCTTAAATGTTAAATATAATTATTGTCTTTCTCTTTTTCAGTCATTTCTTCAGTCCACAGTTAATGAATGCCTATTTACTTAGGTATACATAAATTAACCAAAATGTCTTCATTTGATTATCAAATTGTGAGAGGCATTTGAACCAGAGCAACTCCATCTTGAGTAGGGGCTTGATATAACGAGGCTGAGACCTGCTGGGCTGCATTCCCAGTAAGTTAGGCATTTTAAGTCACAGGATGAGATAAGAGGTCAGCACAAGATACAAGTCATAAAGACCTTGTTGATAAAACAGTTTGCAGTAAAGAAGCTGGCTAAACCCCATCAAGACCAAGGTGGTGGTAAGAGTGACCTCTGGTCATCCTCACTGCTCATTATATGCTAATTATAATGCATCAGCATGCTAAGAGACACTCCCACCAGTGCCATGACAATTTACAAATGCCATGGCAACATCAGGAAGTTACCCTATAGGGTCTAAAAAGGGGAGGAAACCTCAGTTCCGGGAATTGCCCACCCCTTTCCTGGAAAACTCATGAATAATCCACCATTTATTTAGCATATAATCAAGAAATAACCATAAAAATGGGCAACCAGTGGCCAATGCCGCTGCTCTGCCTATGGAGCAGCTGTTCCTTATTCCTTTAACTTCTTAATAAACTTGCTTTCACTTTACTCTATGGACTCACCCTGAATTATTTCTTGTGTGAGATCCCAGAACCATGTTTTTGTGTCTGGATTGAGACCCTTTCCAGTAACAAAATGAATCTTTACATAAAATGGGTAAAAATTGCTAAGAGATACTGCGTACCTTGAAGACAGGGAAAGAGGGAAATCTTAAAGGACTTTTATAACAAAATTAGAAGTTTGGACTTGGTCTTATGAGCAATGGAAATTGTTGCAGGATTTTAAACTAGGACTCCAATGATCATACTTAGGATTCTGAAAAAAATCACACCTGTGGTGGAAAATAAATTGAAGGGTGTAGAACTAAAAGCAAGAAGATTATTCAGAAAGCAACTACAATAGTACAATGAGAGAGTGTGATTTCTGAATGAGGGCAATACAGGTCTTGGGAATTGGAAGGGGAGATTTTTAAAAAAAATTTAAAAGATGGGATCTGAGGATTTAAAACTGTCACTTCCATCCTCTCTGTATTGTTCAGCTATGGTCACCTCTGCAATATGTTCTCACGTAGCCTTTTTTCTGTGTGCATGGACTCCTAGTGTGTTCTATTCTTATCAGGGCACCAAAGCTATTAGATTAGGGACCCAAATTTATTATGTCATTTAACCTTCATTACTTCCTTAAAAATCAAACAGAGTTACATTGTGATTCGGGGCTTCAGCATAAAAGTTTGGGGGAAACACAGTTCTCTCCATGTCATCCTCTTTTCCTCAGCAGCCCTCTTTGTGAAATAGTGTCTCTCAATTTCCCTCTCTTTTATTTTATTTTGTTTTAACCATTTTAGTTGGATCCTTTTATCATGTCTTTTGCCATATTTGATATTCTGTTCTACTTTTGGATGCTCCATGTAACCTTTTAATCTTTTTAGCCATATACTCTTTTTCCTGATTTTGTCCTGAATTCATGTCTATCCTAATTTTCTCTGGCTATTTACTCCTATTGTTTTTTTTTTTTTTTTTTCCTTTTCCACTAACAATCCCTAAGTAATTTTGTTGAGACAATAACTGAATTTGGGTCAAGAAAGAAAATTTGAGGAAATGGAACATGTTAATTTTTCTTAATATCAATTTCCTAGGACTATAGACCAATTTAAATCATCTTCATACTTCTTGTGTGATTTGGTCTAATTGCCTGGAATCTCCAGGAATAAAAAGAAATGATTTCACCTGAAGAACGAAACATTCTAATACAGATATGAAGCTAAAACTTCTGAATTTATGTATGGGTCATTGGGAACAATCATCCCCTTACTTCAGCAGTGAGCCTGTTCATGACTGTGGTTTATTCAGGAGTTTTTCAGGCTTTGTTAACAAGCCATTTGGCACCATTACCAGTTCATTAGCCTTGACTTTGAAAACTGTTTCCTTGAACTTCACTATTGTTCTAAATAGAGTTACTAATCACACAATAGGATACTTGAGAATGTCCAGATTTAGAAATAAACACCCAAATCAACTATTGTGGTGAATATATTTATAGAGATGTTCCTATGTAAGAGTAACATTAACATGTTTTCAAAATCTAAAATAAGGTTGCGTATACAAATAGGGAAAGCATAATGGTTTAGTATTCATTTTTCTCTTTCCTGAGCTGTTCCAGCTCAATTTTTATATTCTGGGTTTGTTGTTGTTGTTGTTGATGTTTTAATTGTTGTTACAAACACTTTGATATATTTAAATTTCCTTGAATGTGATAACTAACCTTCCTGAAATGAATATTTATGATCTTTATTATCTGCCATTAGCCTTTTATATTTCTGTCATCTTAAATGAAAACTTCTCTTTTTCTCTTCCTCCTCTTTCTGTTCTTCTTCTTGCCTTCTTCTTCTTTTTCCTCTTTTCCTTTTCCTTCTTCCTCTCCTCCTCTTCCTCCTTCTTCTTCCCCTTCTGCACCTCCTCCTCCTTTCTTTCTTCTTCTTCCTCCTCCTCCTTCTTTCCCTTCTCCTCCTCCCCCTCCCCTTCCTTCTATTCCTCCTCCTCCTGCTCCTTTCTTCTTGTTGTTGTTCTTCTACTTCTTCTTTTCTTCACTTCTTCACTTCTTTTCATCCTAATCCTCATTTTTCTTCTGCATGTTCATCCCCTTGTTATGCATAATATTCATGTTAGTTGTTTTATGTAAGTCCTTCTTCTTTGAGTAGAATTGGTGCTATTCAGCCCAGACAGCAAACAAGAATACAGAGCCAAGAATACAGAGTTAAGTAAAAGAAGTGATAAACTTGGACTTCACACTATTTCAATTGGGATATCACCTCTTCACTATATCATTCCTGTATCCTTGGCATTTTCATGCTTTACATGAGATCAGTGTGGTTTAGTGTAATGCCGTAGCCTCATAGGGTTCTTGGTGATGTGGAATTTATTAGTCTGTGTTTGATTAAGAATTAACAATTGCTTTCCTTCTCTTTTCTAGCTTTTCTCATGTTGATATCATTTCTCCTGGTCAGAACTCTGGTTTAGAAGAAATAATGTACGTATTCCTGAACCATATCCTTTGGTCCAATTTCCTATTTTGTTTGGTTGTGTGTAATAAATTAGTGTAGAGCTGCTTCCTACCTTTGCTTAACTTCTGTTAAGACTTTATTGATTTCTTCAGACTTTATTGATCACAGCAAAAGATAATTGATAAAGCCTTTCAAGAGACATCTGTTTGCTCCTTGATTTCTAGGAAAATATTGATCAGTTGTAATTGTCATCCTTCTTCAGTTGAAACCAATTTATACTCTATTGAGCACACATTCTACATTTTTTCATGGTTTGAAGTTATTACAATTTCATGGTTCTATTAGAGATGTTATTTATGTTCAATGTAGTTTGTCTTATATCTTTAACTAAGTTTGTGTGTGGTGTCTTTAATCCACATTTTTTATTTTTGACAGCCAGGCTAATTGTTGAAGATTAAGGCATAGCAGGTGGCTGGACCTGACAGATTTTCAATGAGTAGAATTTAATTCATTAATCAAAAGTCAACAATTTGGCACACTTTTGAACTATATTGGCACTGTCTCTTTTTATTCTTCTTTTCTAAACCACCTATACATTTTATATACTATCAGTGATAATAAGAACCTGGGAATTCACATGTCATCAAGCACATTCATCCAACAAAAAGCAAGGCCTATTAAATATCATTCATAAATAATTAAAATATTTTACTAATATAACTGTTAGTAACTTGATTATGTGTTTCCTATTTATATGTTCAAAGTTCTTTTATATATTTGATATTAAATTCAGTATTCCTCTGAGGAGGCCAAGAATAGTATAATTGTGGCCATTTTGTAAACAGAAAACAGGGCAAATAAAATTTGAGTGATTTACATAAGGTCAAAAACTAGTGGCCAATATACTTGTTTATTATATTCTTTGGGGGGAAAATAACCAGCCATAAATAAAAACGACTTTTCTGCATACTTTCTTCCAAGAATTGAATCGTTACTTGAAGCAATAAAAAATTGGAGAAAGAATTACCAATAAAAATGGAAATAGCATTTGAAATTGTGTCAATATGCTATGTAAAAACATTATTTGTAGAATCTCCTTGATAAATCTGTACCTAGAAAACTTCAATATTAAAATGTAAGCAATAACGTGTATTATCATACATAGCAAGAAGATTGGTGTTATTGAAATTCAATAATGATTTATATAAAATACAATACATGGTTAAATGGTTCAAACAGATAATTGAACATTACGATATTTCATATAAAATACTTTATTCTATGGTTTTATATAACACTAGTGAAATCACTTATATTGTTTCTCTTAGGAACATTTTCATATTTTTCTGTTTTACTGATTTGTTATTATGCTTTGTCCTTCATAGACAGCACGACAGGTATGCTGATTAACTTCAACAATTTCTTTCAGCTTATTTCCTGTCTGTAACTCTAATTGCAAAACAAACTTTCCATCTTATTTTTGGTACTACCTAGTTTCTCGTCAGTAGAAAGATGTTTGAATGAAAATACATTAAACGTAAATACTTCCAAATTATTACAAGAAAGAAATAGAGCACAGAATCATTATTGAGCTCATTAGAAGAAAGATGTTATGTAAATGTAAAATACTGTCATTTTGTCTGGCAAATACCATTAGTTTATATAAAGCATAGCATCCAGTTATCTACATGCATCAGAAATGAGAGGCTGTCTGGGGAACAGAGCAACTGATTATCCCCACCACAGGAACAGCAAATTTGACAACTATCTACACATTTAAAAAACCAAAACTACTTTCATAAGAAACAAAAATCAGGTGGGTACTCACAGTATCTGGTTTTAGCTTCATATTACTGAAAGAGGCACTGAAAAGGGTAGGAAAGGCAGTCTTAAATTGCCAATGCCTCTATCCCCTCATAGCAACTGCATGACACAGAGAAATCTGTGCAACTGGGAGAGGTAGAGCACAGTGATTGTGAGACTGCATTGAACTCAGTTCCAGCAGAAAGTAAAACTGGGCTGAACTCAGCAGACACCCAACCACAAAGGGAACATTCAGTCTAACCCTAGCCAAAGGGGAATCGCTCATCCCAGCATTCAGAACTTGAATTCTGAATACCTCACCATGATGGGCTGAAGTGCTCTGGACCTTTACATAAACTTTAAAGGCAGTCTAGGCCATAAGGACTGCAAGTCCTAGTGCTGACCTGGGCTCAGAGACAGAGGACTATGGGGGCATGTGGCTTACTGATACACCAGCTGAGAAATCTAAGGAGGTGCTTGCACCACCCCTCCCTGACCTCAAACAGCACAGCTAACAGCTCATGGATCACATGGATTGTTCTCAATGATAGACCATATGTTAGGTCACAAAACAAGTCTTAAAACATCCAAAAAAAATTGTAATAATATCAACCATCTTCTCCAATCACAATGGAATAAAACTAGAAAGCAATAACAAGAGGAATTTGGGAAACCATACAGACACATGGAAATTAAAGAATATACTCCTGAATGACCAGTGGGTCAATGAAGAAATCAAGAAGAAAATTAAAGAGGTTCCAAGATGGCCGAATAGGAACAGCTCCAGTCTACAGCTCCCAGTGTGAGCGATACAGAAGATGGATGATTTCTGCATTTCCAACTGAGGTACTGGGTTCATCTCACTGGGGCTTGTCAGACAGTGGGTGCAGGACAGTGGATGCAGCCCACTGAGCATGAGCTGAAGCAGGGCAAGGCATCACCTCACCCAGGAAGCACAAGGGGTCGGAGAATTCCCTTTCTTAGCCAAAGGAAGCCTGGACAGATAGCACCTGGAAAATCAGGTCACTCCCACTCTAATACTGCGCTTTTCCAACAATCTTAGCAAATGGTACACCAGGAGATTATATCCTGCACCTTGCTTGGAGGGTCCCACACCCACGGAGCCTCACTCACTGATAGCAGAGCAGTCTGAGATCCAACTGCAAGGCGGCAATGAGGCTGGGGGAGGGGCGCCTGCCATTGCTGAGGCTTGAGTAGGTAAACAAAGCGACTGACCAGGAAGCTCGAACTGGGTGGAGCTCACCACGGCTCAAGGAAGCCTGCCTGCCTCTGTGGACTCCACCTCTTGGGGCAGGGCATAGCCAAACAAAAGGCAGCAGAAACTTCTGCAGACTTAAACGTCCCTGTCTGACAGCTTTGAAGACAGTAGTGGTTCTCCCAGCCTGAGAATGGGCAGACTGCCTCCTTAAGTGGGTCCTTGACCCCCAAGGAGCCTAACTGGGAGGCACCACTCATTAGGGGCTGACTGACACCTCATACGGCCGGGTGCCCCTCAGAGACGAAGCTTCCAGAGGAACGACCAAACAGCAACATTTGCCGTTCTGTAATATGTGCTGTTCTGCAGCCTCCACTGGTGATACCCAGGCAAACGGGGTCTGGAGTGGGCCTCCAGCAAACTCCAATAGTCCTATAGCTGAGGGTCCTGACTGTTAGAAGGAAAACTAACAAATAGAAAGGAAATCCACACCAAAACCCCATTTGTACGTCACCATCATCAAAGACCACAGGTAGATAAAACCACAAAGATGGGGAGAAACGAGAGCAGAAAAGCTGAAATTTCTAAAAATCAGAGCGCCTCTTCTCCTCCAAAGTAATGCAGCTCCTCGCCAACAATGGAACAAAGCTGGATGGAGAATGACTTTGATGAGTTGACAGAAGTAGGCTTCAGAAACTCAGTAATAACAAACTTCTCCGAGCTAAAGGAGGACGTTCGAACCCATTGCAAAGAAGCTAAAAACCTTGAAAAAAGATTAGACAAATGGCTAACTAGAATAAACAGCATAGAGAAGACATTAAATGACTGGATGTAGCTGAAATCCATGGCACAAGAACTACATGACACATGCACAATGCTTCAGTAGCCGATTTGATCAAGTGGAAGAAAGGTTATCAGTGATTGAAGATCAAATGAATGAAATGAAGTGAGAAGTTTAGAGAGAAAAGAGTAAAAAGAAATGAACAAAGTCACCAAGAAATAGGGAACTATGTGAAAAGACCAAATCTACATCTGATTGGTGTACCTGAAAGGGACAGGGAGAATGGAACCAAGTTGGAAAACACTCTTCAGTATATTATCCAGGAGAACTTCCCCAACACAGCAAGGCAGGCCAACATTCAAATTCAGGAAATACAGAGAACACCACAAAGATACTCCTCGAGAAGAGCAACTCCAAGACACATAATTGTCAGATTCATCAAAGTTGAAATGAAGGAAAAAATATTAAGGGCAGCCAGAGAGAAAGGTAGGGTTACCCAAAAAGGGAAGCAGCCCATCAGACTAACAG
>NW_016806443.1:3561068-3596890 GCF_001698545.2 Rhinopithecus bieti
TCTTCTCTTCTCTTCTCTTCTCTTCTCTTCTCTTCTCTTCTCTTCTCTTCTCTTCTCTTCTCTTCTCTTCTCTTCTCTTCTCTTCTCTTCTCTTCTCTTCTCTTCTCTTCTCTTCTCTTCTCTTCTCTTCTCTTCTCTTCTCTTCTCTTCTCTTCTCTTCTCTTCTCTTCTCTTCTCTTCTCTTCTCTTCTCTTCTCTTCTCTTCTCTTCTCTTCTCTTCTCTTCTCTTCTCTTCTCTTCTCTTCTCTTCTCTTCTCTTCTCTTCTCTTCTCTTCTCTTCTCTTCTCTTCTCTTCTCTTCTCTTCTCTTCTCTTCTCTTCTCTTCTCTTCTCTTCTCTTCTCTTCTCTTCTCTTCTCTTCTCTTCTCTTCTCTTCTCTTCTCTTCTCTTCTCTTCTCTTCTCTTTCTTTCTTTCTTTCTTTCTTTCTTTCTTTCTTTCTTTCTTTCTTTCTTCTTTTTTTTGAGACAGAGTTTCACTCTTGCTGTATAGGCTGGAGTGCAACGGTGAAATCTTAGCTCACTGCAACCTCTGCCTCCTGGGTTCAGGCAATTCTCCTGCCTCTGCCTCCCTAGTAGCTGGGATTACAGGCATGCACCACCACACACAGCTTTATTTTATTTATTTATTTATTTATTTTGCAAGATGGAGTCTCACTCTGTTGCCCAGGCTGGAGTGCAGGGCATGATCTTGGCTCACTGCAACCTCTGCCTCCGGGATACAAATGATTCTCCTGACTCAACCTCCTGATTAAACTGGGATTACAAGCACTCGCCACCACGCCCAGCTAATTTTTATATTTTTAGTAGAGACAGGGTTTTATCATGTTGACCAGGCTGGTCTCAAATTCCTGACCTCATGATCTGCCCGCCTCAGCCTCCCAAAGTGCTGGGATTATAGGTGTGAGCTGCCGCATCCCACCAGTTTTGTATTTTTAGTGGAGATGGGGTTTCACCACATTGGTCAGGCTGTTCTCGAACTCCTGACCTCAGGTAATCCACCTGAAGTGTTGGGATTACAGCCATGAGCCACTGTGCCCAGTCTGGGGTGATTATTAAGTAAAACAAGAGTTACTTGAACACAAGCACTGTAATACTGTGGCAGTTGTTTTGATAACTGAGATGGCTACTAAGTGACTAGCAGGTGGGTAGCATATACAGCAGGGATATGCTGAACAAAGGGATAAAATTAACATCCAGGACAGCACAGAGCAGGATGGTGTGAGATTTTAAAATAAAATAATAAATAAATAAGAAAATTTAAAAATTTATTGAAACAAATGGTAATGGAAATGAGACATACCAAAACCTGTGGGTTACAGCAAAAACAGTACTTGGAGGGAAATTTATAGCTATAAGCACCAACATCAAAAAATAAGAAAAACTTCTCATAAAGAACCTAATAATGCATCTTAAATATAGAAAAGCAAGAGCAAACCAAAAATGAAAATAGTATAAGAAAATAAATAATAAATATCAGAGAAGAAATAATTGAATTGAAATGAAGAGAACAATGCAAAAGATGGAGACAAAAAGTTGGTTTGTTGAAAAGTTAAACAAAATTGACAAACTCTTAATCAGATTAACTAAAGAAAAAAGAGATAAGATCTCAATAAATAAAATCAGAGATATAAAAGAGAATGTTACAACAAATACCACAGAAATTGAAAGGATCATTATTGGCTACAATGTGCAACAATATGCCAATAAATTGGGAAATCTAGAAGAAATGAATAAATTCCTAGATACATACATCTTACCAAGAGAGAACCATGAAGAAATCCAAAACCTGAACAGATCAAAAAGTAACAAGATCGAAGCTTTAATACAAAATCTCCCAACAACAACAATAAGCCTAGGACCCAATGGTTTTCCTGTTGAATTCTACCAAAGTCATTAAAGGAAACCAATGTCAATCCTATGCAAACTATTCTAAAATAAAGGAAGGAATACTTCCAAATTCCTTCTATGAGGCCAGTATTACCCTGATACCAAAACCAGACACAGACACATCAAAATAAGGAAACCACCCGCAAATATCTCTGATAAATATTGATGCAAAAATACACAACAAAATACAGGCAAATTGAATTCAACAACACATTAAAATGATTATTCATGATGACTTAGTGGGGTTCATCCAAGGGATGGTTATAAATGCAAATCAAACACTATGATACATCATATCAAGGGAAGGAAGTACAAATCTCTATTTATCATTTCAATGGAGCTTAAAAGGTATTTGATAAAATTCAACATACTTTCATGATAAAATCCTGAAAACTGAGTATAGAAGGAACATATCTCAAAGTAATAAAAGCCATATATGACAGACACATAGCTAGTATCATTCTAAATGGGGAAAAATGGAAAGCTTTCCCTCTAAGATATGGAACATGACAAGGATGCTCACTTTCACCACTGTTATTCAACACAGTACTGCAGGACTAGCTAGAACAATCAGCTAAGAAAAATAAAGGGCATCCAAATCCAGGATACAAAATCAACATACAAAAATCAGTGGCATTTCTGTATGCCAACAGCAAACAAACTGAAAAAGAAATCAAGAAAGAATTCCATTTGAAATAGGGATAAAAAAATTAAACACCTAGAAATTAACTTAACCAAAGAAGTGAAAGATCTGTAGAATGAAAACTATAAAACATTGGTGAAAAAAAATTGAAGATGACACAAAAAATTGGAGAGATATTCCATGTTCGTGAATTGGATGAATCAATATTGTTAAAATGTCCATACTATCCAAAGCAATCTACATATTCAATGCAATCCCTATCAAAATACCAATGGCATTTTCTACAAAAACAGAAAAAGTAATCTTAAATTTTATATGGAACCACAAAAGACCCAGAATAGCCAAAGCTATCCTGAGCAAAAAGAACAATACTGAAGGAATCACATTATGTGACTTCAAATTATACTACAGAGCTATAGTAATCAAAACATTATGGTACTGGCATAAAAACAGAAACATAGACCAATGGAACAGAATACAGAACCCAGAAATAAATCCACACATCTGCAGTGAACTCATTTTTGACAAAAGTGCCAAGAACATACATTGGGGAAAGGACTGTCTCTTCAATAAATGTTGCTGGTAAAACTGTATATCCATATGGAAAAGAATGACACTAAACCCTTACCTCTCATTGTATACAAAAATCCAGACTTAAATCTAAGATTTCAAACTATGAAACTACAAAAAAAATTGGGAAACTCTCCAGGACATTGGACTGTGCAAAGATTTCTTGAGTAACACTCCACAAGCGCAGACAACCAAAGCAAAAATGGACAATTGGCTCTGTGCCAAGTACAATCATGACTGAAATCTGGCTTTTTCCTTTTTCTCAAGGAGGTCATAGTCTTACTAGAGAAAACAACATTATTTGAATAATGTGAATAAACATTTGATTACTAATTAAATACAATTTTTAACAGAGGCATCATTCTCAGAAGAGTCCAAAGTGTTCTCTGAGAAAATAAAACTCTATCTGAGACTTATAAGGACAGTAATAAGCTAGACAAAGAGGAGAAGGATGTATAATCTAATCACCGAGAATATGACCAACAGCCCTGTGGCATAAGTGACCAAAAGAGTATTATGAACCTGATTGAAGGCTAGTAGAGCTGAAGCGTGGTAAACTAGAGAGGCATGGGCAAAAATGAGAAATAAGTTGGTAACAATTCACATAAGAATGCATAGGGTGTGTTAAGATTATTTTTCTTCTATCCTAGCATGATAGTAAATCATTAAGTATTTTAAATATGAGAAGGACCTGACTGGAGTTTCATTTATAAAAAATTTATTCTGGATAGATTGTAAAGACAAAAATATATGGAAGGCAAATGGATAGAAGTATAGAATTGTAAAAGTTATTATATTAACACAGCCAGATTTTAGAATAGTGGCACTGGAATATAGAGAAGAAGTAGTCAAGACATAGAAGTGGTTAAACCAGGGATAATTAGGAAATCTTTCTTAGGCGATAAAATTAATTGGAATCAGTAGAGGATTAGTTATGGTAGTTATGAGAGAGGTTGACAATGATGAAAAGATGGTGAATTGAGAGGAAGGAAGACTTCTTAAACATTCAACAGAGGCAACAGGACTATTTAACTGAGTGGTATGATGTCAACAGCATCAGAATAACAATCTTTGCTCCTAAGCAAACTTCAAAATAAGAGTCATTTCATTATTTGCACCTTTTGCCAGTCTGTTCTATGTTGTTGACCTCTGATAGGTCAATATCAGCAGTCAATTGGTTTCTAGTAGTGAAGTCTACACTTTTCTTCACTAGAAAGTCAGTTTAATGAAGACAAAGAACTTGTCTGTTTTGTTTGCTTACCAATCCTCAATATCTAAGCCACAGCTTGGCCTGTAGCAAGCACTCAATAAACATCTACTGAAAGAAAAATGACTTACTAACTCCTAACTCCTTCAATGTGTCCTCAGTTACCAAAACGTCTTGTTTGTTCTCAGCTAAAAAGGAAAGTGAGTAAGACAATTGACCAAGAATTGGGGTTTGTTTTAAAGCCATGTTTTTTGTTTGTTTGTTTGTTTGTTTGTTTGTTTTGAGACACAGTCTCACTCTGTCGCCCAGGGTGGAGTCAGTGGCACGATCTTGGCTCACTGCAACCTATGCCTCCCGGGTTCTATCTATTCTCCTGCCTCAGCCTTCTGAATAGCTGGGATTACAGGCACCCACCACCATGCCTGACTAATTTTTGTATTTTTAGTAGAGACGGGGTTTCACCATGTTGGCCAGGCTTTGTCTTGAACTCCTGACCTCAGGTGATCCACCCGTCTCGGCCTCCCAAAGTGCTGAGATTACAGGCATGAGCCACCGTGCCCAGCCGCCATGGGTCATTTTGATGTTAATAACACTAAATGACAAAAGCAAGTGAATATATGATACACTGACATTCTCTAAAATCAAAGCTATAGTTATTTGATATACAAGTCTAATTAAATTGGGGGCTAAAACATTGTTTTGTTACTTTCTGAAGATGTTCTCATGTATTTTATATTTCAGATCTAGAGGCAGTTGTATGTAAAACTTTATTAATATTAATTACACTAGCTATTTTGCTTATGACTGTCCTATCAAAGCAGTTAATCTGATGTATGATCATGTAAATTAGTGTGCTGGATCGAATAGTGTTTCTACAAAATTCATGTCTACCGGAACCTGTAAATGTGATCTTATAATGAATTCCTATCATTTCAAACTACCTAGTTCATAGTACTTTGTTATAAAGTCCCTACAAAACACAATGAGCGAAGCTGAATTGCCTGTATAGAAATTATGCCTATTAGTTGCTCTTCATAAGTATAATTTTGTTACTATGTTTGAAAGTGGAATAAATAAGATACTCTTGTAGTAGCAGCATGAACTGCAGAAAGCTAAAAATAACATTCTGAGGCTGGTCAGGAGTCAACTTTTTTCTTTATTCAAAAACGTGAGTAAACACTTTTGTCCATGATTTGAAGTAAGTAACATGTTTCTTGCTCAAGCAATTAGATTTTGTAGTTTATTCCCTATGTAAAATGGAGTTCAAGTATGAGATTACCTAGACAGTTAACAGATTAAAAATTCTAGTTATCTGTCTTGGTTTGACTGATGGTAAAAGAATCAATATATTGATGCTATATAAAAAATGCAATTGCCTTGGCTAGGCTCATTTTCCTGTACATTTTCCTGTACTCCTCTTTTCTGTTGTTTTGGTATAAATACATTCAATGTCTTAGATAATAACCCACTAAGGCTACCCAGGTAAAATAGCAGCACAGTTATTTTTCTAAACAATGCCATTGATTTATTTTGACCCAGAATGACTTTTAATTCAAATTATTGTGTATATTTTGAGTACATGAACTCATTCATTAGTAACCAATTTTGGTTTCTGAAAGATTCACCTCAAAGTAAAAATCCGGAGGAGACAGAAATAAGCTTGTTACAGAGAAAGAATAAAGAATGGTTCACTTTTATTTTCCCAAATGCCATATGCTCTGTTGATTTGGTCTGCCATCTGGAGATGAGGGCTATAATAGCCCCTGCTGGGTAAAACATCCGTAAGAACAGACACGTGTTGGTGCACACTGAGGAATGCAAACACTTGGCATTCACAGATCACAGTCTGAAATAACAGTGAAGGTGTTCAAGCAGGAAAAAAAAAAAAAAATAGATTTTGGCAACTCTGTAGTATTATGCAAAAAGTAGGTCCAGACTTTGGAATTATGTTATCAGTCAGGAGGGTCTAAGCGATTTTTTTTTTGGAGCACTCTTTGGCCCTTCTTTCTCATGGACATTTGTGTGTGTGTGAAAGTGTTTCCATTCTGAAATTAAAGGTGTGCGAAAAGATATTAGGATATTAATTGATGCTATAAAATTAAGTATAAATTAGTGTGTAATCTATCTCACAAAAAATTCCTTATTTCCTGAATCACATCTACCATGGAATCTTCACTTTCCACCACACTCTACTGAAATATGTGTGTGTGTGTGTGTGTATCCATGTGTGTGTATGTATATTACTTGTTATAATATACATATATATAAGTATATGTGTGTATATGTAAATTATTTTGTATATACATATATACAAAATAAAAATAATATATGGTTTTTAGATGTTATATTTAAAGAGATATTTTGTTTTTGTACTCTGGAAGACTTGACTGTTTGTGGAGGAAGGATACTGTCAGGCTTTGGGAGAGGTGGTACTAGATAAGGACTCCTCCTTATCCTCAGTGAATACCATGGAACACCAACATCCATGCAAGTCCTATGTGTGCAGTTGTCATTTTTAAAATTACAGCTCTTAAAGCCATATAAACACATAATTACAGTATATTACTGAGAGGTATTTGTTGCACATAAAATGCCTCTTACTGCAACCTCCTTAAGTTGCAGAGGAATATCATGGATACAGGATTCTTAAGGTGTGGCCCCTTTCAAGGGTCCAAAAAGTAAAAAATAATTTAATAATAATGTGAAGACACTATTGCCAGTCTTATTATTTCACAAGAGTACAAGGGAGTTTTCCAGAAGCTACATGATGTGTGGTATTGCTACCTTTTGAATGCAAAGGTGTGTGTTTCTTCTCGTCTTTCTCTCCCCTCCCCTCCTGTCTTTATCTCATCGTATTTAAAAGCTACTTACTTGAGGGTTTATATTTGATTCTGGAGTGTTAAAGGGATGAGAGTGGATCCCAAATAACTGCAGAATTTCTCTGGATTAGTTCTTCAGCTCTGAGTTCAATGCAGCAAAGAAGTCTGGGGCTCAGGAAAGAAACTAGAAATCATACATATTCTATAGATGTAGATCTCTTACATTCTGACTCTTAGAAACCTTAATACAGTATTTTAATCCAGAAGAGCCAGATACTTTAGTGGAGAACATAGCCCAATATGCTATTACTAACTTTCATTGTTTCATAATAAGTTTCTTATCAAAATGGTTAAGCAAGCATGAATTTCGACACAAATGCAATAGTAGTATTATGATAGGTACTTGGAGAGCCAGAAAGGTGAGCAATCAGAGATGTTTTGGTGAAATTAATGTCACCCAGGGAAAACTGCTAGCACACAACTCTAGGTAGCACTGGGGCCACGTGAAACAGGGTCAGGGAAATGGGAGACAGAGAACAAAGCAATTTAAAATAAGTATCATTCTGCTTAGATTTTAGTCCCACTTCCTCATGAGTTTACATAAATTTAAACACGTTTGTAAATGGTCTCAAGTATGTGTATGGTTTAACATAGAGATAATCGGAAGAGATGTGAGCTTACCTAAATTTGCTCTCTAAATTAACCATTAACCATCACAGGGCTTTGTGCTAATGATGTGTCCTCTTTAAATTTCACCATTTTTTTTTTTTTTTCTGAAATAAAGATAAACTGTCCTGGTAGCTCATGGAGTGGTTGTAGTCAACATATTAGAAATATCAGTGCTGCCCGTACATTAGCACACTGTAAAATTGTAAGAGAATCATTACTTTCCCAGCGCTCTGTACCAGAATTATATTCCATATATAATGCCATTACTTTATTGAATATTTTCTTACTAGAAGCTGTCATATATAATTATATTTAGGCTTTTGGGTTTTTATTTTAGATCTTCATTTAGAGATTATAGAGTGCTCCAAAATCCATAGAAATGGCGATTTTAACTTCAACATTGAAAGTGACAATCTTTCTTCAATATTGCATTAGTTTTCCTTTGGGTAGTATTAAAGTGACTCACTCGTATTCGGTTTAAATACCTTTTAAACTTATTATTGAGGTATCTATCATACTCTAAAGCATGTACAATTTAAGGTAGTATAATTTTTCCATATATATTCAATCATAAACCATCATTTGGATCAAGATTTTGAACTGAAGGGACAGAAGGTCTTTTCTGTCATCTCCCAGTCAGTATCCTCAAATATGAACAGAATCAGAAATAATATGTTTTAAAATATCAAATTCTTTTGTGATTAAAAATATAGATGTATTTACGTACATCAGATCCTCTGATAAAAAAATGCATGCACTATAAATGTCCATCAACAAAAGCATTCAGCAAGGATTTGTAATCAGTACTGTTTTAGACACAATCTGGGATTTCTTTAAGTATAAATCAATGTTTTTCCCTCTCGCTCTTCCACTCTGTCTCTCTTTCTCCTATCTCTATCTATCCAGTTAAAAAGCAAGCATTTAGCAAGCTTAGAGTGTACAAGGAGTAACAAGATTAGCACACATGAAACCAGAATCAATAATGCATTTTTATGCTATTCATCCATTGGGTAAACAAATATGTATTATTGCAGGTGTTTAAATGCTATTTTTTTTAACCAACAGTAGGTGCTGGTTCAGAGGGGATAGAAATGAATAAACTTTGAGGAAGAGGGAGGAGACTATCAATCATCCATGGAAGAATGAGTATTGCATTGAGATTTGATAGTTTATGCAAACGTAGGAAGCAGAGAATAGAGCATTTAAGTATAACAAAAAAATAAAATAAATAAAAAGGTAGTATGAGTTTGTGGAACAGCATGAAATAGTATATGAAAGATAACAAATGTAAATCTGACTCAGCAGAAACAAAAGAAATATCCTGAGAACTCATGAAAATTAATGCTATATAAGCAGAAACAGCTTAAAGAAGACGTTGCAAGTAAGGCAGGGACATTGAGTAATGAAGAACTGAGAGATACTACAACAGTTTGAGATGAGAAGTAATGTTATCAGAGCAGCATTTACAGAAGCTGGATATGCAATCCCACTTTGAGATGGATGTGCTGGCAGTAGAATTTAGGGGAAGACACAGGAGAAAAATCTGCAGTATGATGTGGAGATAGACACAAACTACACCATGAAGAAGGCTGAATCACAGGTTGTAACAAAATGCAGTTCTGTCTGATTGCCACTTACAGAGCCCAGTGACAACATTGAGGTACGGTGGAAAAAAATTTATTAACCAAAACTAGTAATGGGGAAGTGACCAGATTCCCATCCAAAGTGGCCACTTTCAATTTCTGGAGAAAAGGCACAGGCTTGAAAAGGGGGGAATTGATATGCAAGGCATGCAGGACTTATTTGAAAAAGGAGAACTTGACATAGGAGGCATATCAAGTTGTGCTGATTCTGAGGTCTGTATGTCTTGTTTCAGTGACTATCTTGTGTCTCAGTCCACCTGGAGTTCAGGCTGGCATCATGTCAGCAATGGCCAGGTTGTTGACTAGTTGTCTTGAGGTAAACGCTGGAATTTTACAGCTGGGTCTGAAAATTCAGGCTTGGTCTCTCTGTCTCACAATTAACCCCTGGAACTTCTAAGTAAGCACATAATTAGGTAGTATCACGCAGATAGATAAATGTGAAGGGAGAATATGGTGAGAAAGGGGGGGATATGAAGTGTATTTCAAAGTTAAGGGAAAAAGCTTCTTGCAGTTTGCTTCACGGTTATGTCTTGAGACTAGGGAGAAAAGAGAAAAGAGACTAGGGAGAAAAGAGAAAGGGGGAAAAATTAAACACATTTTGAAGTCAAGCGGCTCAGTTACAAGGTGATGTCAAGATTTTGCATCTGGCTGGAATAAGAGCTTCTCTCAGAAGAAAATATGGAAAAGGTGAGTGCATCTGCATACAGAAAAGTCTGAGTTGTGTAGACATAAACTTGCTTGTCTACACACCACACCCCTCCACAATTTTGATGTCATATGATAGGGCCTCCGTGAGAAGATAAGACTAGAGGTACAAATGGGTAATGATCAGAAGATAAGTTGCCGCTCTTGATGTTTTGGGTGAGACCGGGGTGAAAGGAGAGACATTAGATTGATGCATAAGCAGAGATGAGCACAACAGATGGTGCTAACCAATTCTTCATTTCAAAGGAACAGATAGGATTGAGAAACAGTAAGCTCAGTTGGAGAAAAGAATTTTTTTCCAATTAAGTTCCTTCATGCAGAACAGGTATGCTCAGAGACCACACTTACAGTGTGTGCAAGATAGGTGCTTTCAAGTCAAAGTTGCTCTCAAAGCAGTGGGCCATTCTGATCCTAGACAGTTTGCTTCTTACATTTCTTTATTTTCCTTGCTATGGGGAAGTGTCAAAGACTTGAGGCATGTAACACAGCTAAGATGGGAGAAAAAGTGCCCAATTTGATCAGTTTGTTTATGGTTAAATCAGAATAAGAAAGAAGAATGAGCATAAAGAACCAACCCACCCATCTCTGAAGATTTATCTGTATTTACTTAGTGAGTTTTTATGAAATTACAACATATGTCTTAAATTAATATCTGCCTTAAATTTGGATTTTTGCCATTTCACACACAAAAAATTTTAACTTTATTTACAACCTTACAAAATTTTAACTTTATTTACCGCTTTCTTTCATTGTGTACTATTGCTGGCATGTATTTTTATATTTAAATTATTTTAATTGGAGTTTTACTCAGTTGTAATTTAGAGGCATTTACATGCTTACTTTCATGTTCTTTATTTCTCCCAGATACCTATTTAATCCAGCTTTTATAGATATACTTTGTAGAAGGATTAGTTTAATTCCAGTCGTGATGTCATTGCCAGCAGGAGAACTCCTATAGGGTTATTGTTTTTATGCATATTCTCTAATAAATCAATTAAATTCACTCTTGTGACTCGTTTGTGGATATTTTTAGTTATGAGTGGGAGTCAAATTTTATCAAATTTTGATGCATCTATCGAAATGCTCAAGGGGCATTTTCCAATTCTTATTTTCTCAAGTATAAACTTAGGCTTATAGCTTCCCTAATATTAAACTACTCTTGCATTTTCAGGAGGCAACTTAATTATCATGTATTATTTTTCTCTATATCTAGCTGATTTAAGATTTTTTTTTAATTGCATTTGTATGCATCAGTGAGATCAATCGGCAACTTTCCTTTTTGTTTCTGGTGTGGTAAGCAAGGTTGTATTTGACATAGAATGAAATTGGAAATGTTTCCTACATTTTCAATTCTGATTAACTGTGTGCGTAAAATTCACATAATATGTTCCTTAAAAGTTTAAGTAACTTGTTTTATAAATTATCCCAAGTATTTTCCCATTGACACATACTGTTTCAATCCTATTATGGGCTTATTATCCCCTTGATATGGTTTGGCTGTGTCCCCACCCAAATCTCACCTTGAATTCCCGTGTGTTGTGGGAAGGACCCAGTAGGATGTAAATGAATCATGGGGGCAAGCCTTTCCCATTCTGTTCTCATGAAAGTGAATAAGTCTCATGAGACCTGATGGTGTAAAAAAATGTGAGTTTCCCTGCACAAGCTCTCTCTTTGCCTGCTTCCATGTATGCAAGATGTGACCTCCTCCTTGCCTTCCACCATGATTGTGAGGCCTCCCCAACCACATGGAACTGTAAGTCCATTAAACCTCTTTCTTTTGTAAATTGCCCAGTTTCGGGTATGTCTGTATCAGCAGCCTGAAAATAGACTATTAAACCCCAGCTTTCCCCTACCTGAATAAAATAGGATCTTTAAAATAACCAGCTTTTCCATCACTTTCCTTTTTTTACCTATAATTTTAATAATTTTTAATTTTTTTATCTCCCTCCCTGGCCTCCGAACCTCCAATTCTAGTTCTGCATAATCTAGATTAGTACTTAATTGAAAACCTCCTTATAATATGTTCCTTCTATGAGTGTCTTTTCTATTAATACATTGCTATTTTCAAAGGTTTCCAGTAGTTGGCAGAGAAAACTTAAATGCAGTTCTAACTTACTCCAAAACCTATACCCTTCCCAGTAACAAACATAACCCCTAGAAAATAAGATAATAAGCTTTATGTCACATATTACAATATTTATTAAGATAAAGCACATGAAGTTATTGTCTCATGGCCGCAAATCTTAAAATTTTTTAAACAGCCCTGAGAAGTAAGTTTTCTGATTAAGCACATGGGGAAATAAGGCCTAGGGAGGTTAAGATATTCCCTGAAAGACAAAAAAAAAAAAAAAAAAAAAAAAACAGTAATAGACAGAGCTGCAATTCAAATATGCACCTGTCTGACTTCAAAAACAAGCTCTTAACCACAATGTTCTGCATTTTTCATATGGCATACAAGACTTGGTCCATCTTCAGTCACCTGAATTTATAAATAAGTATGGCCTGAATGGTCCATTTGTCTCTAACTCAGCAACACAGTATAAGAAAAGAAAATGAAGCACAACTTCAGAATACCTGGAATATTATTTGTGAGATTTTAACAAATAAATTTATTTCCATTTCTTTATATATAAAGTGTATCTATAAAGTTCAGATGTTACTTGGGTCTTCTTTCTTAAACTGTTCATGTTCTGCACCTTTTTCTGCAAAATAGAAAAAGCAGTATTTTCTGCACAATAGGAACATGCAGTAAGTACAATAATTTAAAAGGGTTATGCAAAGGAGAGTCCATGGCACAGCTTCCAGGTCACAGGAGCTTTCATGATGAACCTATCAGTTTGTTGACTGAACCTGAAGAGCCAAAAAGCACTGTTAGGGCTCCACAAGCCTGAGAAATATAGGGAGGGGAGAAAGATGACAGTGAGAAGTGAAGAGGCGAGGAAGAGCTTATTCTCTGAAATGGCTTCACCTAGGATTAGCACTTGTGGTGGGGCGGCGGGGAGGAAGCTAGGGCAGGAAATGGGTTGTCACCTCCATGATCTTCTGCTCCTGTACCCCATCCTCCATCGCCCATTATTTCTAAAAAAAGTATACACACACGCTCGCACACGCATGCACGTGTACACACACACACACACACACACACACACACACACACACACACACAGAGTCATCTCTCTGTGTCCATGGGAGATTGTTTCCAGGACCCCCTGCAAATACCAAAATATACAAAAGCTAGAGTCCCTTATATAAAGTGGCATAGTATTTGTATGCAAGTGCACATCCTCCAGTATATTTTAAATAACCACTAGATTACTTATAATATGTAATACAATACCTATACATCACTTCCTTTGCATGTATTCAATGTAGTATTCAGTGCACCATAAATTCAAGTTTGACTTTTTGAAAGTTTCTGAGATATGTTTTACCGACAGTTGTTGAATCCACATATTCAGAACTCATGGATCTAGAGGGCTGAGCACACACATATATATGTGTGCGTGTGTGTATATATATGTGTGTGTATATATAGTGTGTATACATATAAATACTTTATGTGTATATACACATACATAATGTATATGCTTACATTTTTAAAAGAATGAACAAATTGCAGTCTGAAGAAACTATAAAATGTTATTAGAAAGTTAGCCCTTTGTTGTCTACAACTGTGCATTACATTCTAACAAAGACAACAACTACCTTTTTCATGAAAACATAGCACTCAAATGAACTGTTCCCTTTATCTGGACACATAACTCAAAGTATATGCAAGATAAAAAGTAGATATCATGAACCCCCAAACAAACAATGAATGTTGGCCACTCTCTCTGAACATATCACCCTTCATGATTTCTTTGGGCAGTAAGACAGACCATGTTCTGTGGCAAAAGTCTGTAGCAAAACAAGGAAGCAATATCTTCCAGGACTTCAAAGACCCTGTATTCCCAATTCCACTTCTTAGTGGAAACAGACTTGCAAACATAGATCAAGTACTTGTTCACATCAGTGAAGACAAGAAGTCAGGACAGTCTTTGGAAACAATGACATTATACCTGCATTTATAATCGAAGAGCTTATGTGAAATTTCTCATGAACTAGTGACACAAGAAGTCTTTATCTTTCCCTGCCACACTACCTGCCTCCTGCCATGCTGTATTCAAATTGCCAAATCCATGGTAAAGATTTATACTTTTTCATAGGAAGTGTTGTGACTTCCTTAGTTTTGTTTGATGGAAAATCAATTTTCTGTGTGAAATCACTCCAGAATATTCCCTTAGCTATCATTATCCCTCTTCCTGCTTTAATTTTCTGCATAGCACTTAAAATTATCTAACATACTATGAATTACTTCTTGCTTGTCATATATATAGTATATATATGTATATACATTTTTTTCTCTGATAGAATGTAGGTTATGTAAAAGTAGTAATTGTTTTATCTTTCTTGGTTTTATTCTTTCTTGTTCTTTGATATCCAAATTCTAAGAAAATACAGGTGCATAATAGGTACTTTAAAAATTGTTGAATGCATGAATGCATGTCTGAAAGGGCTTTCCCTGTTTACTTAGTGTGGAGAAACTAGAAGCTTGCATCGGAATATTTCTGTTCAATGATTTTAGTTTGTTATATATGTATGTTTAATTTGACTGTAGAAAAATGCACAGTTATGGTTTCATAAATGTATTTAGCCATTAATTTGGTGAACACTTACTGAACACCACAGGGCAATAGTCGTTCTTTCTCAAATAATTCTTCTGCTGTCTTTATAAATGGTTTTGTAAAGAACAACTCAAAATATGATTGCAAAACATATCACCTCCTCTAGTGAAGATTCGGATGCCCAGTGTGAGAAATCCCACCTGAGTATCAACCTTAGAGAATGTTGCTTTGACAAAGGCTGTTTCTTAGGATGCTACATGAGGTGTAAGTCTGCTCAGTGAGAATCTGCTTGGTCAGTCCTGTAGCCATCTGGCAAATTATAGCCACTGAGTGATAAGCATAAATGCCATTAGGCAGCTTCCTGGAACTTTCCTTAACTGACTTCTAGAGGTATAACTGACTTCTATACCTTTTGTTCCCTCTTAGGCCATTCTTTTCCTGTCCAGCTCCCTCCAATGTGCTGCCACCTGAATATGAGGATGTGTGAACTACGCCTAAGATGATAGAAAGGTAAGGACTAAAGGAGCCTGGATGTCTGCGGACATTGTAAGTACAGTTTCCATCCTCACTCTGGATTACATATTAATAGGATTTTACAATGAAAGAGAAATAAACCTACGTCTTGATGACAACGTTTTTTAATTGGCAATTTAATAACACTCATGAATAAATTATTTGTAACAAATACAGATTCAAATATTGGCTGAGCGTGGTGGCTCACACCTGTAATCCCAGCACTTTGAGAGGCCGAGGTGGGTGGATCACGAGGTCAGGAGATCAAGACCATCCTGGCTACATGGTGAAACCCTGTCTCTACTAAAAAAAAAAAAAAAAAAAAAAAATTCGGGCGTGGTGCCACACACCTGTAGGCCCAGCTACTCGGGAGGCTGAGGCAGGAGAATCACTTGAACCCAGGAGGTGGAGGTTGCCATGAGCCCAGATAGCACCCCTGCACTCCAGCCTGGGTGACAGAGTGAGACTCTATCTCAAAAAATAAATAAAAAATCTCAGCTCTATCATGTATTAACTTTATGAGCATGCACATATATTTAACACTGGGTCTTCAGTTTTCTTATTTTTAAAATAAAGGAATACTCAATAAACAAGTTTATGGTGGATATTAAATAAGGCAATCGATAAAATGCATTTAGCATTGTGTCTGATGCAAAGCGAACATTCAATAAGTGATAGATGTCATCTTTGTTGCATACATTGTTTCCTCACAGCTTTAATGAAGGCTGAAGAAATTTCTTCAAGATTACTAATAAAAGAATATATACTGTTCTTTTGCTTGTAAAGTATATGCACTGTCTCTATATCCAAGAAGACTATACAATTCTTCGTAGTGAAGGATAAATGAAAAGATTCTTCTATTTCTCACAGAAGAAATGACCCTAGCAAATTATCAATTCTATCTGGACTTAAGTCACATGATTAAGAAAATCAGTGAAGCATTCCAGTTGATATACTTTTAAGCATATATTCTTCTCTTAAGATCCAAAATCTTTTAAGATAGAGTAATGGAAGACATAAAGTTAATTGTTTATTATAAGTTTAATATTCCAAAACAAAATTTAAGGTTAATTATATATATTAAAATGATCAGGACATAGAAAATATGACTAGAATAAAAATCGGCCAAATATTGAAAGTTAGTATGTAGGCCATGAGATTCTATCCAGGCAATAATTTGAGGCAGCAGCTCTCTTAGTTTCTTAGCAGACAAATTATAGTGGGAAACAAGAGCAGTTAAAGTGTTCATTGTCCGTGAGAGGAAGAATATCAAGTTCCCAGAAGAAAAAAAGAGACCTATCACAAAAGAAATTTATTTTACAATTAAAAATTAAGAAAAAAATCTTACTTCCCAAGGGTAAGGTTGCAAATGATGACCAACCTCAAATGAAATTCAAAGTCATTCAAAATATATTTTGAAAAGCACTTTTGAAAGTACATTTCAAAGTCACCAAGAGTAAAGTTCAAATGTTATCATCTAAAACAGAAACGTATTTGAGGTGATTGATATATTAATTAGCTTTATTCAATTATTTCATATTATATTCATACATCATAATATCAGTTTGTGTCTCCTAAATATATATGGCTATACTTGATCAATTTAAAATTTAAAATACAAATTAAACAAAAGAATTGCGACCCAACTTGGGTGTCTCTTTGATCACCTAACACTACTAATTAATCTCAATTATCTCTGGAAAAAAAAATGTTTCTCCATTAACTAAGAAAAGTATTAATAGAGATGTGTACTCACAGGGATGTGTAGGTGGAATCTGTATGTGTGTGCATGTGTGTGTGCACATGTGTGGTGTGTGAAAAGTAAGATGAGAAAATATAAAGATTATAGTAACATTGAATGCCAGTATATGTGCTGAGAATTTCCTTCCAATACTACTTCTGAAAACATGTAAGCACATACACACACACCCCCCTACACCAAACAAGCATACTAACTTCTGTGATTATCAGCATAATTGAATTCAAGTTAGTCATTAATTTATATTTAAACAACAAAAATAAAGTCTTCATCATCTCTAGAATGTAGAAAATATAGTTAATAAAACTACAGGTAAGTAACCAAACTAATCCAGGCTTCAAGATTTTGACTGAATTTATATAGTAAGTACACGCCTTCAAACAAAAAGTTGGAAGTTGTATTAATTTTAAAACCCATATGGGTTCCTTATAGATTAGGAAATATTTGAATATATGTTATTAATATTCATCCAAGTTTCATTAAAATAACATATACAGAGTGACAGATAACTTCCAAAAGTTATTTTTTAACAAAGTGGTTAACAATCCTAAAGGAAACTGGACTCGGTTATTTATCTGAATTATAGCAATATATTTATTTGGGCTTCTGTTTTTCTTTTGGGACTTAATAAAATTCTCAAGATAAAATGCATATGTCAATTCCTGTATTCCTATTCACATTTAAAACTGGAAACTTGCTTGGGGAAGTGTTCTCATCACATTCAAAAGGAGATGAAACTCCACAAGCCAGCATAAAAATAATAAATCTGCTTAGAATATTTTCCATTTACTGTCTCCTGTTAGCAGTTTTGGAAAAGCTTTCCACTGTCTTCTCCATGTGATTTTGGCACAAGAAGCCAAAACCAAAATGAAACCAACCAAACAACAACAACAACAACAAACAAACAAAAATCTGCTACTTAGGGAGAAATAGCAACAAATCCAGAAACTTCTATTAACCTCATAAGGAAAATAAACAGAAACACACACAAGTAAATCAGAGAAGAGAACCATTTCCCCTAGAGACAATCATGTATGCCAGTGTCAAGTAAACCCCAAAATTCACATTCTCAATGCATTTTCAATGTAGTGTGTCTGAGGGACAAAGCAAACCATTTTTTTTTTTAATTATTATACTTTAAGTTCTAGGGTACATGTGCATAACGTGGCAGGTTGTTACATACGTATACTTGTGCCATGTTGGTGGTCGCTGCACCATCAATCGTCAGCACCCATCAATTCAGTCATTTACCATCAGGTATAATCCCGAATGCAATCCCCCCCCCCTCCCCCTGATAGGCCCCGGTGTGTGGTGTTCCCCTTCCCGAGTCCAAGTGATCTCATTGTTCAGTTCCCACCTATGAGTGAGAACATGTGGTGTTTGGTTTTCTGTTCTTGTGATAGTTTGCTAAGAATGATGGTTTCCAGCTGCATCCATGTCCCTACAAAGGACACAAACTCATCCTTTTTTATGGCTGCATAGTATTCCATGGTGTATATGTGCCACATTTTCTTAATCCAGTCTGTCACTGATGGACATTTGGGTTGATTCCAAGTCTTTGCTATTGTGAATAGTGCCGCAATAAACATAAGTGTGCATGTGTCTTTATAGCAGCATGATTGATAAGGATCTAGAACTAGAAGTACCATATGACCCAGCCATCCCATTACTGGGTATATACCCAAAGGATTATAAATCATGCAAACCATCTTTTAATTGTAGAATTCAAAGGGTCATCATTTGCTGAGCTATTTAAACTCTGGAATTTCTCAAGAGATGATAGAGACCGTGAAACTTGCAGACAATCCTGAGTCTTATGTTTTATAAGGGATATGTTGGCTCATCTTTATCTTTAAGTTGAATTACTGCCCAAGGCACATTGGTACTTCCAGCTACAAGGCTGGAAGAACTATTTTACTCATGCATTCAAGGGTCGGGTAGACATCTGAGCACAGGCAGCCAGAATTATGCCTGTATGTTGTTCCGGATCTTTGGCCTAAAGCCACCTAGCCATTTTTTAAAAAATTGAAACAACATATATTTGTTTATTGTCCATCTCGGTTCTGCTTCCGTCAGAATGCCTGGACTGGCCAACAAATGTTTTGAATATATGACGGCATGTTCGAATCTGAGACTGCATACTTCCCGTCCATTCTAGATCAACTGTTCAGTTTAACAAAGGACTTACATGTGGTTTAGAAAAGACACTCTAAGCAGCATTCCCTTAAAGAAAGCTTGGTCTTTCCTTCTCCATGTTTGGGTGATTGCATGAGAATGTACTTAGCCCAGGTTTTAACCATCTTATTAAGCCCACTGACCACCACAAATGTACTTAAAGCACATTTGTTATGCAGTTATTTCATAATGTAAAATATTATAAAATCCTATTAATATGTAATCCAGAGTTAGGATGGAAACATTTCATAAATGTATTCAGCCATTAATTTGGTGAATGCTTACTGAACGCCACACGGCAATAGTTGTTCTTTCTCAAATAATTATTCTGCTGTCTTTATAAAAGGTTTTGTAAAGAACAACTCAAAATATTATTACAAAACATACATACAAAACATATCAGAAAAGGAGTATAGTAATCTCATAAACAGAGACCTAATTTCAAACCCAAGTACAGGTTAGCTCTGGGATCTTAAGCAAACATGATTTCTCTAAATTCAGTGCCCTCATCTATAAGATACTGGAAACAATACTTTCCCTATTGCTTTCGCTCACCTGAAAACAAATACTCTTTAAAACTGAGTAACAAATAGCCCAAGTCTGTAGACATTACAGATATTGGTATAGTCTGTTGTCTTAGATAAACTAAGTCCTCAAAAATATGCCAACATAAATGAAGATCCCTGAAGTATAAAGCCTAATTTAATATTCTATATTATGTGCTGCCTTAACATCTAATGAAACCAGAAAAGCTTCAAATGGCCTAACAACAAGTTTTCCTCCTCACATTGCTCCCATGGATAACGTCTCTGGTCAAACAACCTTCCTTACCATGGGACCAGCATAGTGCTTGCTTATCCCTGAGGAGCAGGTTTCAATTCCTTTCCAGCCTACAGAGCTATTCATACAAGCTAATCACATCCTTCCCTGGGATTCAGGGGTCACTTCACCACAGCTTCTGCTTGTCCACTGTTCCTAAATGCAATATCCATGTGGTTCTTCATGGCATGCACTGCCCTTCCCCCGAGACTGTGAGTGGATGTGATTAATAATTGCTGTCGATCTCATCTTCCTAGTGTCTAGTGTAGTGTGTGTGGCCATCCTCATAGCCATAGGGTGTGAATCCCTCTCTCATCAAAAGGGTGCATTAGAGGTGAATAAAACAAGGGACAATTTTTTTTTTTTTTTTTTTTAAGATGGAGTTTCACTCTTGTTGTCCAGGCTGGAGTGCAGTGGCACGATCTCGGCTCACTGCAACCTCTGCCTCCCAGGTTTAAGCAATTCTCCAGCCTCAGCCTCCTAAGTAGCTGGAATTACAGGCGTGTGCCACTGTGCCCCGCTAATTTTTGTATTTTTAGTAGAGACAGAGTTTCACCATATTGGCCAGGCTGGTCTCGAACTCTTGACCTCAGGTGATCTTCCCGCCTTTGCCTCCCAAAGTGCTGGGATTGCAGGCGTGAGCCACCGCATCCGGCAACGATGGATAATTTTTTTAATGGAGAAAAAAAGGAATAAAACTACGATAATGCAAGTAAAAAGCTAATTGGAGATATTGTTAGACTCACAGGTGGAAGAGTAATATGAGCCATCAAAATTGCTTCCAGGGTTGCCTTTTCCTCAAAGCTTGGCACACTCAAATGAAAAAGGAGAGAACCCCAGTAATATTTTTCAACATACATTTGTATATAGGTTGATGAGAACAGTTTTTCAAATGTGCAATTGAAAATTGGCAATTTTATAACTTTCTAGATGAGAAGAAAATAAATAGAATAAATGCCTTGCGTGCATTTATTTTAAGACATATTGCATAAGATCAGCAATAACACTGGTGTCCTTTGGTGTATCAGTGTAGGCTGGAGAATGTGGGCAGAGAGCCTGGTTCTCAGGAAGAAATCTCACTTCTCCGGAGGCTGACATTTAGAGATTTTGTATTAGTTATGTCTTCCTTGAACTGCTCTGCAGACAGGAAGGCTTCATAAATACAAACTTAATTAAATGTGAAAATGTAGTGGTAGATTTGAGATGAAGAGGTGGAAAGACCTCAAACTGCCATGTTCTTCAACGAAGCAGTTTGCTTAAATAAATGAGAAAGTCATGATAAATCCTCTGCTAAAGTTCACTCTATTTTAGGAAGGCGCTGCATATAATTAAAATACTTATGAAAGCATGCTCTGTTTCTCTATAAGAAATAATCATAGGAGCAGCAGAATTTTCTTTACTCCGGTTTCCTTAGAACCCAAGTTAAATATAGTAAATAACTTTTTTGTACTTATAAAAATATGGCTTATTGTATTGATAAAAATAACTGTTCTCTGAGTTTAAAAGCCTTGCATTTGTATTCCGAATCTGCTGTCATGCCATGAGTTGACTATGGGCAAGTTGCAAACTCCTTAATGTACCAGAAGAAAAAGGCAAAACAATTTCTCTCTATAGTTAATTGTTTTGCTGTATTTGAAGACATGTATACCTATTTATTTATCAATATCATCCAGCACATCTGGCACTCAAGAATTACTATTTATTTTGGCCTCGCATCACTAAGTCTATTTTAAAGGTTTCTAAAATGAAAATATTGAGATATTCTAGTTCCAAAGGATCTCCCTGTCTTTCCAAATGGTGCATTTCTCGTTCTCTGAGCTCTCGTGTGATGTGGAATTTTCATTCTCATTCCATGAGGTCAGAGATCCTATTTCTATAAATAGGGCATTTCAATAAAATTGATCTGGACTATGGAGTGATAATGCTGAATGCAGGTCTGATCTTTTAACTGCCAACATAGTGTGAGTTAAGTTTCAAAGACAACATTACCCAATTTTATTCTATTGCTCTTTGGTTGTTGATACATTATAATGTTTCAGTTTGCATAGATTGTGTTGAATCAGCCCAACAGAAAGCAAGGCCTTGTGAGGAAACAGAATATTTGCCAAGCAAGTTTTTATTGTAATCATCAATCCTGTGTGCCTGTGTGTGTTTGTTGAGGAAGGGCTGTGTATGGTTTTGAAATGGAGGAAAGAATAATGAAAGCTGGCTGGAAAAGCATAAAAGACCAACCCGAATCACAATGTTGGTTTGCGTAGGAGAAACTCTTAATTTGAATCTTGTTTGTAAGATTTCTTTTGATACAATCTCCAATAATTATATCAACACTCTCAGCATTATCTATATATCTTTTTGTCTTTTCTGCTATTATTACCTTGTCCCTACCACAAATCTCAAGTCATCCTACCATCTATGTTTATTTTATAGACATGGTTGAAATCAGTTTATTTAAAAAAAACAAAAACAAAACAAGAATAAGAACAAGATGAACAGCCCTCCCCACTGCTTTCCAACTTAATGCCAGTTACTATTCTATTGGAAGCAGTCCTTCCATTTGCTTTTTGTCTGTTTTTACACCTGTCTGGTCATGTATGAAAAAGACCCAGATACAGTCATTCTTTTCTTCTTTTGTGTTTCATACTTTAGAGAAACCAGAATGTACCAAGATCCTGACATAAGTAGGGCTAACCTAAGTATATGATAGAGTTGGAAAAAAATGTAAAGGAAAATCAAAGTTTTGTAGGGAAACAGAAATGGAAATAATCCCTCTTCTTGTTTGATATTTCTTTATTTTGTTATTGAACAACAAAAAATTTCCTTTCCAATACGATTTTTAAAAATTGACCAAAATTTTTTTGAAAATAACTGTAGTGGGACATGGTTTTAGTGTTCTTTGAACCATTTTGCTGTATAAAGTGGGAATAGAGGTTATTATTATTTGTGGCCAGATTTTACATTTGATAAAGATTATTTTATTTAATCCAGTAGTATGCATGCCATTGTTTCCATTTTTGAAAAGGTAACTGACCCCTACAAGGGATAAATCACACCTCCAAAGTCCCATGAAGCCAAGATATTAAACCCAGATGTTGAGATTTCAGAGCTCATGCTCTTGCTGCTACCCCGTTAATGCTGCTTTGTAAGATACTGAAAAGTTATTGTTCTTACCTCTATCTAGTCCATCAATCCTTTTGACACTGGCCTAATGATGAGCTTTACTGGCAAAGTAGACATCACTGAGAATTTGTAAATATATTAAGCACATTTCTGCTATTGCAATATGGTTCTAAGCAGAGCAAAAACCTCATCTATTTTCACCCTGAACTGGATTCTTTCCCAACTGGAGGTTGAATATTTGAAGGCTTGAGGATTGATGTCAGGGTGTCCTCCTGAAAAAAGACTGAAGTAATTACAATTAAATATATGGTTGATGGTCTCATTCTTTCCTACACGTTTGCATCTCCATTTCCAAGATTTTCTTAAGCAGTTCTTTGGAAACATTTCAATCCCTGTTAATGCTTCTTTCAATTGAAATCTCTTCTTAAATCCTATATTGAAATGGATATATTGCACTCTACTGAGCAAAGTGGAGGATGTAAAAAATAAATAAGATTAGGGCCTTCTCTTCAGAGAGTTACGATTTAGTAGAAGAGTTTCTTGTTCACAGTCACTAAACGATTTCCTTGGGATTCAGTTTCATATCATGCACATCCTTATGCCTTCTTTCTAGAGCAAAACTCACCAATCTCATAAATAAATAATTTATTTTAATACAGCAACCCTCTTTTGTTAGTTTACAATAATTTTTTAATAAAAGCTCTCTGGAGACAATAATAACCCAAATGAATAACTCCAAAAGAAGAAATTTCAGGAACTTCAGCACACTGTCTGTGGAAGTTTGGTGTAGATAGCTAACACTGTGGCATCCTTCAAGTGTCATCCACCTATTTTTATCTACATATATGACCAACCTTGATATGTAATATGTCATTCCCTGGCAATCAACTTGCTTTAATTCAGAAAACTTGACCCACCTTCTGGACCACCCTTCTGGAATGAGACCAATAGCATTATTATTATTATTATTAATTATTATTTATTTTTTTTTTTTTTTTTTTTTTTTTTTTTTTTTTGAGACGGGAGTCTCGCTCTGTCACCGCAGGCTGGAGTGGCTGTGGCCGGATCTCCAGGCCTCCAGCTGCAAGCCTCCGGCTCGCCGGTTCACGGCCATTCTCCTGTCTCAGCCCTCCGGGTAGCCGGGAACTACACAGGTGCGCCACGACTCACCCCCGCCTAGTTTTTTTTGTAGTTTTTAGTAGAGACGGGGTTTCACCGTGGTTAGCCCCAGGATGGTCTCAATCTCCTGACCGTCGTGATCCGCATTATTTTAATATTCATCTTTTACTTATAACTTACCATTTTCTCTATCTTTACAAGGTGGTATTTCAGGAGGAAAGCAGTTATGTGGCCTGAATAATGTCAGACTTTTCACATTATTAGTATTCAGGCTTTGGGTTAAGGAACAAAGTTGCCAGCAGACCTGAAGATGTGTTTAGAATACACTCAGTGTAAAGGGCCCTTTCAATGATTCAGAGTGGTTACAATTTTTGCTTTTATTAAGCTAGAGCAATTGAAGAGGAAAGACGCCTGCTTTTTCTTTAGGGAGGAGGGAAGGTCTTAATATCTTAACCCAAAACCAAAAAGATGAGAGTATGCAAATTTGCCCTTTTACAATATGAACCAAATTGTCTATCTCCACACAAAGAAAGAAAAAATAGGGCATTCCCAAGGTCATGTTTCCCGAATGCTTTATTATACAATGACAATTCAGTGACCTTTCTGAAATAAAGATATAATAAGATCAATCTGATTTATTTAGTCACTGGTAATGTTATCATGGACATACACACAAATCAATGAGATGAAAAGAAGAAGAAAAGAAACATACTAGAGGCCAATTCAACTATTTAAAACAAAGCATTGCAATCTCCATTTTAGTAAAGTTGATATGAATATCTGAATAATCCATTTTTTCTTTTGACATTAATTATTGAAGTTTGATAACATTAATGATTGAAGTTTGATAATCTTCTGAAGTGAAAATAATAAGATGGGAAAGGCAAATGTTTTCATGGCCTCTTTTGGAAGCTAATAATTTAGGAAGCACTTTGAAGATACTGGGACAGAGAACATATTGTATTAAGAGGAACCATGTGGATATCGGTGTTAATATTTTTGGAAAATTAGAAATACATATTATATGCTAGATTAGGACTACTTCTCAACTATTGCATATGGATATGGTTTAACTATCATTATGAGCAAGTATCAGAATAAAGATGTTAAAAATACTTTAATAAAATATTCAGAAATAAGAATATTTGTGCCACAAACATTAACTTTAAATACTAAAATTTAGCATTTTTTTCTAGTGAGCCTTCAGGATTGGTTATCTTCTATGAGGGTGTTTAGGCATCCCTTTGGTTCAGAAATCACATAAAACCATCACTTAACAACAGAATACATTTTGAAAAATGCATCATTGTGCTAACACCACAGAATGTACTTACACAAACATAGGTGTTACAGTCTACTACACACCTAGGCTATATTGTATGACTTATGGATCCTAGGCTACAAATTTGTACAGCATGTTACTGTACTGAATATTGTAGGCAAATGTAACATAACGGTATTTGTGTATCTAAGCATATCTAAATATAGAAAAGGTAATGTTTTGCACTGCCATGTTACCACAGCTATGTTTTCACTAGGTAATAGAAAATTTTCAGCTCAATTATAATCTTATGGGGCTTCATCTAATATGTGGTCTGTCATTGACCAAAATGACTTTATGATGCGCATGAATGAGTTGCAGAAAAGACGGAGCATTTGCTGAAAATGTGATGTGAGAATTTTTCCCCTATTATAAGAGCAGAAGTGTCCATTTTGGTTTACGTATGCTGGATCTAACTAAATATACATTTTCCACAACTAAAAATGACCACTATTAGTATTTTAATTTTATCCTTTAAGGGCTTTGATCATAGCTGAAATCATATAATAAATTAATACCTTTTTCACTTAACTGTAAATAACAACTATTTCCTTGTCAATCAAGGTTTTAAGACAAATACAAAGAGATTTCAAATTTACATTTTTCTTAAAGGACTGAGGAATAAAAGCTCACTCTCCATTTTGCTTTAGACTTAAGCAGCATCATTGATCCTACTTACCAGAAGCTGATAGGAGGTCATTACCATCCCTGAGCTTTTAACAAATAGAACTGCAAGAGTTGGGAAAATGTAAGAAAGAAACCGGGGAGAAATCCAAAACCATATCCTAGTAAAATACATTCCTGTAGTAAAAGACCTATTTTGGTTTGCACTTCAGATATCAGAAACTGGTTTAGAAATTGTTCAGCTGAATAAAAGGAAAACAATCTCATTCCCTACTTCTTATAAATGAAAACTGCATTTGAGTGGGTACATCTGTCATGTGCTGTGACAGGAATTTTTATAAATGTGATTTATTAATTCCCAAACAGCCCATATAAATAAGAATATTACTCCTAATGTTAATCTGGCTCCCAACAGCTAATAATAATAACAGCAACCATGTTAATACTTGCCACTCAAGTACTGAATCAGGCACTTAATATGTGTTTGGAATGTATAATCTCATTTAAAAATTCTTCTCAAAGCTATATATCATGGAGATATACATTTATTACTCTTTTACAGAAAACAGAGGCTCAGAAATACAGTTACTAGATAGAATAAAATGTCTGAGTCCAAGCTCAGGTCTGTCTGTTGTCAACATCTGTACTTTCCTTTCTAAAGCATCCTGGTGCATAACTGTCCTGGAAAGTCAACAGAGTAGGCAGAGTCTACATGCCAGGATGGGAATTCTGTATGAAAAATAGAGATCAATGAGCCTGCCTGAAATCCTCCTCCCCTGGCATGATCTCTTTTAGCTTTTTTTCCCTTGGCTTTTGATCCTCAAAAAAATTCTAATTTTAATATGAATTACCTTAAAACACAAATTATTGTAACAAGCAGCAGTTAGAGTTGGGAAGAGGCTGAAAATTGTAGTGGACAGCAAGCTAAAAGAATTCCATGAAAAGTAATCAGCAAGGGGACATTAAAAGTAAATATGGGCACCAGAAAGAAGGCCATCAGAAACATAATTGTCTACTTTGTTTTGGCTTAGTCTCATGCTGTGTGTGTGTGTATGTATGCGTGTGTGGTGTGTGTGTGTGCGTCTGGTGTGTGTGTAGACAAAATAAGTGAAATGGAGGCCTCCAAGCATTATTTAGATAGACAAATTCACACAGCATATAAAATAAATAATTATTATTTTGCCTTGAGATGTTTCCAAGAGGCCATTTGCATGAATCTCATTTATTGGCTAATCATTCAATCATGTCATTCCCACTTTGCCTGGATGAGCACAGTCTGCAGCTCAGCAACGGATGTGCCACACTGAAGGCAGAGCTGGTAATAAGAAACCACCATGTGAGATTCTTTTATGCATTGTTCATGCTACAGCGGAGGTTGATTTTTTTTCCTTTATTTCTAAGTTAACATCTTTCTTTTCTTGCCATCACATTTTTGTCGGTCTTGCCTTACAGTTCCTTGTATTTGCCAACATTTGGCTGTGCCAAGCAAATTTATTGTTCTCCCTGCTATTCATTTTCTTCTCTATTTCATTGATATGTTCAGACAAAAATGTTTTATTTTTTTTCTCAATAAGGGTAGTTCTGGGTTTTGCCTCTGTTGATTCTAAAGATAACTGCTATGCATTTTTATTGCGGGATCTGGCCAGCAGCCTGCAATGCAATGGGGCTCTCTCTTTGTTCCCAGGCAGGTTGGCAGGTCGAGAAATAATAGACACACACAAGATAGTGAAAGCTGGGTCCAGGGGGGTCACTGCCTTCTGGTCCCGTGGTGCCAAGAATGCATTGGATATGCCAGCATTTATTATTAAGTTTAGTGAGGGTGAGGGTAGGTTAGTGAGGGATTTAGGGTCATTTGATTATGAGGTGAGATGGTCACATGGGGATGAAGTAATTCTTTAACATAACACCTGTATGCAGAAGTACAGTATACAGAGGTAAGAATTTACAATATAGGGTGTGCATCAGTAATTTCTAACAGAACCTTAAAACAGCAACACAGTCTTTCCATAACCTATGATTACCAAGATATTATTAATCAGCAGTAACAGTTGCAGCAAAAGCTGGTTACAAACAATCCATAGAAACAGGACATGAAGCTAGACAACTGGTTAGACCAGAAATTCTCAGAAGGGAGTATGCCTTAACCCTAAAGAGGCCTAGAAGAGCCATGGCAAGATGAGGGCATTTATAGCCCTATCTTATCCATATGGCCGGTGCCCCCCCATGCGTCCATTTATAGGCTTTCCACAAGGGTCTCATTCCATTCCCAGAGCTATGAACATCTGTTTTTCTGGGATAGGAATCTTGGTGATGTGAAACCTCCCTGACTGCATGTCCATTCATAGGCTCTCTGCAGGGGGAAGCACATCACGTGCTGTTGGCTCATTCTGGCAGTCCAACCTGGCACTGTCTTTACACAATCCTGCATGCAATTTTGTATTTACAATAATCAGGAGCATTTCATCTTTTATTGTGTAGCAATAGTTTCAGGGGGTCTCCCTACACATTTTATTCTCAAACTTGAAGAACTGTATACATCAGTAATTTTAAAAGTTAGTCTCACATAAAAAGCTTTTATACATTTATCTTTCCTTGAGTAATATTGGTAGTATATGTGTAAAACATCAATAATCTATCTACCAACCTACAAATATATGTGTAGATAGCATATGTATATATAAACACAGAATTATCTTTATATATGTTTATATACTATATATGTATGTATGCATATATATATTATATGCACATATATACTCAATTGTAAGATAGTATAATAAATATCTTAGAACTGAAAATAAAAGTTTAATGAAATTTTGCTTGCAAAGCCCCACATGAAATAATATTAGGTAGAAATTTTTTTTTGAAGTACACATTATGTATGTCCATTTTAGAAAAGATACTGTATGAAGCTATAAAGAAACAACATCAAAAGAAAAATGCAATTTGAAACAAAGATTTGTTGCTTTTATTGTCATTTAGGATTGTTGTTTTAAACTCAATCTCCACTAAAATAGCTTAGATGAATGCATTAGCTAAGGTTCTTCAGAGTAGGATATACACACACATATATATTAATATAGATATAGTTATATATGTATTTATTTATAAATAAGAATATTTTTATAAGGAATTGGCTCATGTGATTATGGAGGCCAAGAAGGACCAAGATCTGCAGTTAGCAAACTGCAGGCCCAGGAGAGTTAATTGTATAATTCTCGTCTGCTTCCAAAGTCCTAAGAACATGAAGAGCTGATGGTGTAAATTCTAGCCCATGTGTAAAAGACCAATGTCCCAGATCATTTGGTCAGGCAGAAAAAGTTCCCTCTTACTCAGCATTTTTGTTCTATTGAGTTCTTCAGTTGATTGGCTGAGGGCTACACACATAGGGAAGACAATCTCTTTTACTGCTTTCATGGATCGATCAATTCAATTGTTAATCTCATCCAACAACACCGTCACAGAAACACCCAGAATAATGTTTGATCAAATATCTGGCCACTCCCTGGGTGGCCCAGTCAAGTTGACACAAAATTAACTATTATAGAAGGCAAAATATTTCCAGAGGAACTAAAGTATATAAAGAAAGAAAAAAGTAATCCGAACTGTATTATCTTGAAAGCTTGGGGGTAATAATGTCACTATCAAAGGTATTTTTTTATTTTGTTCTTGTTAAAGAAACTAGCAACTATTTAAAATTTTTCCAAGCATTTATTGTGTAGAGGGATAGTTGCAGTAGAAAAATGAATATAACACGGCTCTAGCTTTCAGGGAACTCAAAACCTAATATATGTGGTAAAATGTGGCTCTTGGGGCCATCTATGTCAAAGTTCCTGAAACCTGGCTAAAATACAGATTTCTGGATGTCAGTACAGACCTATTGAACCAGAAAGTAGGAGATATTGTGCATCTGAAAGGAAAACAAAGACTTCATTTTCAGGAATCATCAGTTTTGTAGGGCTACCATATAGGTCAATAACCACCATACCACGTGATGAAGTTTGTGAGAAGGCAACATAGGAGTGCAGGTAACTGACTTTGCTTAAACTGGCAAATTATACAAAATGTGTGCAGAAAAAGAAAGACATCTGCTATCTAATTCATTGACGATCTCACTATGAATAAATCAATCATCAAAGCCTAAATGCCCCCTAGAGTATATGGTCACAGAGTCACAAACAGTCAAAAACAGTCTCTCTTGTCTTTATCCATGTCACTCCTGTTTTACTCTAATATCCATGCAGTTTCATTTTTTTCATTTAAGTCTCTAACCCATTTGGACTTGAAGTTTATTATTGTATATTGTATGGAAAAATAGCATCTTTCTGCCATACTATTTGTAATTACATAATATAAATAACTTTCTAAATGTTCAAACTAGAAGATTTGTTGCATAAACTATAGTACATAGACACAATGAAGTAATAGTGAGCAATAAAAACTGAACCATCTATAAACTGATATAGAATGGCGTCTAAAAGATACTGAGCAAGAAAACAAGCTTTAAAATAATTTATGTATATGTGTATATTTATATGTATACACAAACCACACATTTATGTATATACATGACTTGAATGAAATTCAGAATCAGAGAAGGTTTACACTTAGTAAAATACAAGGATGTTTCACCACTGAAGTAGCTGAGACTCATAATCAGGTAATGGCCTGACCTCGGGGTACAGATCAAGTCAGAAAATTATCTGCCACAAGCCAATACTAAAGGGCTTGGAATGAACATAAAGAATGCTAGCATGTGTCACTGGGCATGGTGGCTCACACCTGTAATCCCAGCACTTTAGGAGGCAGAGACGGGCGGATCACAAGATCAGGAGATAGAGACCATCCTGGCTAACATGGTGAAATCCCGTCTCTACTAAAAATACAAAAAATTAGCCGGGTGTGGTGGCGGGCGCCTGTAGTCCCAGCTACTTGGGAGGCTGAGGCAGGAGAATCGCTTGAACCTGGGAGGCGGAGCTTGCAGTGAGCCAAGATGGCACCACTGCACTCCAGCCTGGGCGACAGAGCAAGACTCCGTCTCAAAACAAAACAAAAAGAATGCTAGCATGTGTCCTACTGGAATGAGTATTAACTACAGTGTCTTTATTGTGCTGAAACTTCAGGAGAAGGTGCTCTGCCATACAGTCCCCATTGCCTTTGCAATAAGCTGACTTACTCCGTAAGTTATCTCCTCACTCCACTGGTTTCACAGAATAAATCAGGGAAGTGATTCTGAAAGGCAGGTGGGAATGATTCTTACAGGTGTCCTCACCTGAATACTATGAGAAGCAGGATCAACATCACAAAGAAAATTGTTCTCTGGTAAGTCATTTATTATTCTACATGTTATGTCCAGTTATAAGATTTTGCTCCTTACTTGAATTTAGAGATAAAATTGGAAATCAGAGAACTGTTGGAGTTGCTGAACCCAGCTCTCAGTTGTAAAGGAAGGTGTATTGATTACTCCCTTGGATACATACAGAAAATTATTCAGAGTACATTTTTTTTTGCTAGTATCATAAATTTATTATTATTATCATTATTATTATTATACTTTAAGTTCTAGGGTACATGTGCATAACGTGCAGGTTTGTTACATATGTATAATTTTGCCATGTTGGTGTGCTGCACCCATCAACTCGTCAGCACCCATCAACTCGTCATTTACATCAGGTAAAACTCAGAATGCAATCCCTCCCCATAATAGGCCCCGGTGTGTGATGTTCCCCTTCCCAAGTCCAAGTGATCTCATTGTTCAGTTCCCACCTATGAATGAGAACATGTGGTGTTTGGTTTTCTGTTCTTGTGATAGTTTGCTGAGAATGATGGTTTCCAGCNTGTAGCAATAGTTTCAGGGGTCTCCCTACACATTTTATTCTCAAACTTGAAGAACTGTATACATCAGTAATTTTAAAAGTTAGTCTCACATAAAAGCTTTTATACATTTATCTTTCCTTGAGTAATATTGGTAGTATATGTGTAAAACATCAATAATCTATCTACCAACCTACAAATATATGTGTAGATAGCATATGTATATATAAACACAGAATTATCTTTATATATGTTTATATACTATATATGTATGTATGCATATATATATTATATGCACATATATACTCAATTGTAAGATAGTATAATAAATATCTTAGAACTGAAAATAAAAGTTTAATGAAATTTTGCTTGCAAAGCCCCACATGAAATAATATTAGGTAGAAATTTTTTTTTGAAGTACACATTATGTATGTCCATTTTAGAAAAGATACTGTATGAAGCTATAAAGAAACAACATCAAAAGAAAATGCAATTTGAAACAAAGATTTGTTGCTTTTATTGTCATTTAGGATTGTTGTTTTAAACTCAATCTCCACTAAAATAGCTTAGATGAATGCATTAGCTAAGGTTCTTCAGAGTAGGATATACACACACATATATATTAATATAGATATAGTTATATATGTATTTATTTATAAATAAGAATATTTTATAAGGAATTGGCTCATGTGATTATGGAGGCCAAGAAGGACCAAGATCTGCAGTTAGCAAACTGCAGGCCCAGGAGAGTTAATTGTATAATTCTCGTCTGCTTCCAAAGTCCTAAGAACATGAAGAGCTGATGGTGTAAATTCTAGCCCATGTGTAAAAGACCAATGTCCCAGATCATTTGGTCAGGCAGAAAAGTTCCCTCTTACTCAGCATTTTGTTCTATTGAGTTCTTCAGTTGATTGGCTGAGGGCTACACACATAGGGAAGACAATCTCTTTTACTGCTTTCATGGGTCGATCAATTCAATTGTTAATCTCATCCAACAACACCGTCACAGAAACACCCAGAATAATGTTTGATCAAATATCTGGCCACTCCCTGGGTGGCCCAGTCAAGTTGACACAAAATTAACTATTATAGAAGGCAAAATATTTCCAGAGGAACTAAAGTATATAAAGAAAGAAAAAAGTAATCCGAACTGTATTATCTTGAAAGCTTGGGGTAATAATGTCACTATCAAAGGTATTTTTTTATTTTGTTCTTGTTAAAGAAACTAGCAACTATTTAAAATTTTCCAAGCATTTATTGTGTAGAGGGATAGTTGCAGTAGAAAATGAATATAACACGGCTCTAGCTTTCAGGGAACTCAAAACCTAATATATGTGGTAAAATGTGGCTCTTGGGGCCATCTATGTCAAAGTTCCTGAAACCTGGCTAAAATACAGATTTCTGGATGTCAGTACAGACCTATTGAACCAGAAAGTAGGAGATATTGTGCATCTGAAAGGAAAACAAAGACTTCATTTTCAGGAATCATCAGTTTTGTAGGGCTACCATATAGGTCAATAACCACCATACCACGTGATGAAGTTTGTGAGAAGGCAACATAGGAGTGCAGGTAACTGACTTTGCTTAAACTGGCAAATTATACAAAATGTGTGCAGAAAAGAAAGACATCTGCTATCTAATTCATTGACGATCTCACTATGAATAAATCAATCATCAAAGCCTAAATGCCCCTAGAGTATATGGTCACAGAGTCACAAACAGTCAAAACAGTCTCTCTTGTCTTTATCCATGTCACTCCTGTTTTACTCTAATATCCATGCAGTTTCATTTTTTTCATTTAAGTCTCTAACCCATTTGGACTTGAAGTTTATTATTGTATATTGTATGGAAAATAGCATCTTTCTGCCATACTATTTGTAATTACATAATATAAATAACTTTCTAAATGTTCAAACTAGAAGATTTGTTGCATAAACTATAGTACATAGACACAATGAAGTAATAGTGAGCAATAAAACTGAACCATCTATAAACTGATATAGAATGGCGTCTAAAAGATACTGAGCAAGAAAACAAGCTTTAAAATAATTTATGTATATGTGTATATTTATATGTATACACAAACCACACATTTATGTATATACATGACTTGAATGAAATTCAGAATCAGAGAAGGTTTACACTTAGTAAAATACAAGGATGTTTCACCACTGAAGTAGCTGAGACTCATAATCAGGTAATGGCCTGACCTCGGGGTACAGATCAAGTCAGAAAATTATCTGCCACAAGCCAATACTAAAGGGCTTGGAATGAACATAAAGAATGCTAGCATGTGTCACTGGGCATGGTGGCTCACACCTGTAATCCCAGCACTTTAGGAGGCAGAGACGGGCGGATCACAAGATCAGGAGATAGAGACCATCCTGGCTAACATGGTGAAATCCCGTCTCTACTAAAATACAAAAAATTAGCCGGGTGTGGTGGCGGGCGCCTGTAGTCCCAGCTACTTGGGAGGCTGAGGCAGGAGAATCGCTTGAACCTGGGAGGCGGAGCTTGCAGTGAGCCAAGATGGCACCACTGCACTCCAGCCTGGGCGACAGAGCAAGACTCCGTCTCAAAACAAAACAAAAGAATGCTAGCATGTGTCCTACTGGAATGAGTATTAACTACAGTGTCTTTATTGTGCTGAAACTTCAGGAGAAGGTGCTCTGCCATACAGTCCCCATTGCCTTTGCAATAAGCTGACTTACTCCGTAAGTTATCTCCTCACTCCACTGGTTTCACAGAATAAATCAGGGAAGTGATTCTGAAAGGCAGGTGGGAATGATTCTTACAGGTGTCCTCACCTGAATACTATGAGAAGCAGGATCAACATCACAAAGAAAATTGTTCTCTGGTAAGTCATTTATTATTCTACATGTTATGTCCAGTTATAAGATTTTGCTCCTTACTTGAATTTAGAGATAAAATTGGAAATCAGAGAACTGTTGGAGTTGCTGAACCCAGCTCTCAGTTGTAAAGGAAGGTGTATTGATTACTCCCTTGGATACATACAGAAAATTATTCAGAGTACATTTTTTTTTGCTAGTATCATAAATTTATTATTATTATCATTATTATTATTATACTTTAAGTTCTAGGGTACATGTGCATAACGTGCAGGTTTGTTACATATGTATAATTTTGCCATGTTGGTGTGCTGCACCCATCAACTCGTCAGCACCCATCAACTCGTCATTTACATCAGGTAAAACTCAGAATGCAATCCCTCCCCATAATAGGCCCCGGTGTGTGATGTTCCCCTTCCCAAGTCCAAGTGATCTCATTGTTCAGTTCCCACCTATGAATGAGAACATGTGGTGTTTGGTTTTCTGTTCTTGTGATAGTTTGCTGAGAATGATGGTTTCCAGCTGCATCCATGTCCCTAAAAGGACACAAACTCATCCTTTTTTATGGCTGCATAGTATTCCATGGTGTATATGTGCCACATTTTCTTAATCCAGTCTGTCACTGATGGACATTTGGGTTGATTCCATGTCTTTGCTATTGTGAATAGTGCCGCAATAAACATACGTGTGCATGTGTCTTTATGGCAGCATGATTTATATTCCTTTGGGTATATACCCAGTAATGGGATGGCTGGGTCATATGGTACTTCTAGCTCTGGATCCTTGAGGAATCACCATACTGTTTTCCATAATGGTTGAACTAGTTTACAATCCCACCAACAGTGTAAAAGTGTTCCTATTTCTCCACATCCTCTCCAGCACCTGTTGTTTCCTGACTTTTTAAAT
>NW_016806443.1:3598034-3608828 GCF_001698545.2 Rhinopithecus bieti
CCTTTTTTTTTTTTTTTTCTGTTTTTTTTTTTTTTTTTTTTTAGGGTGAAAAATAAATTTTTATCATTTTTTTGTTTTTTCACACCACATTTTTTTTCCTAAAATATGTACAGAAGAAACATTTGAAACTTTATAAGTTTAAAGACATTTTCTGTTACACTAGTGCTTTTGGTATATATTACCTTCTGTGCTTTAGTTTTCTTTCAGAAACTGTATACTACACACCTAAATACTGACAATCATGAATTAGATGTACAATAAGTTATAATCAGAATGAATTTTTTGATGAGGGAGGTTACACAAATCTACATGTAATAAAATTGTATAGAATTACACACACACACACACACACACACAGAAGATGTGGGCATGTAAAACTGATAAAATCTGAACAAGAAGTTCTGTGAATGTCACAGTTTACCAATGTCAGTTTCCTTGTGTGGACAGAGTACTATCATTATATAAGGATGCTCTTTTTGAAAATAAACTATCAAGGATAGTTTGAACAGTGTTTGCCTTCTTATTATAAAAATTACAAAACTAAACACACATCTTTTCTATTACATAGTAAATTGCCTTGCTTCTTGCTAAGTTGGGATCAGCTTCTAACATTTTACTCATTCTATATTTGATGTGATGAAATATCTCTGAGAGTTCCTTTACTGCAAAGATTTCTGTTCCTGTTACTTCCTCTGGGATATCTACATTCTTCTCATCACAACTATGTTTCTTATTTGTGTCGATAAGTCTACATTCACTAATTTCCCCTGGTTATATCTAGAACAATGGTCGTATTATTTCTAAAATAGCCTTTTTTCTCTAAATCCATTTATATTCTATTTAAATTTCACTTTCAGCATTACTTTTTTATTTATTTGTTGCACTTTTATCTTTGTTGGTCAATGCCCTCTTTCGTCCATTTTTGTAAAATGTCATGTGGGTTTATCACTAGGAGACAAGGAAACAACAAGGAGATAACACAACTACACATTTTGCTGTCTGTGAGCAAACTGAGTAACATAAAAATGTGCAATGAACAATAGCTGACAGGCTTTGAAAGAAGTGAATCCCTGGTCATGATGTGCTTCTGTCACTCACATGACGTCTGATGGACTAACGAACTAGCAGAGATATTTGCGCTTCCTGTAACTACTAATAGTTAATAGATGGTGGTAAGTGAAATTTGGACCATATTGTTGAGAGACTGGTGTTATTTCACTATAACTATGATAACTGAAATACATGCATATCAAAATGTGCACAGCAAGAACTGCCTGTATAGTTTTATATATGAATATGTATGTATTTATGCATGAAAGATTTCTTTATATATGACAAAACTAGTTCAAAAATAATTTAAGGCAGATGGTCCCAAAAATTAGTTTTGATCTTTAAGATTCTTTTTTCATTTCTCCTGAAAACTGCCATAACAGGCATGGTTCCAATATGAAGTTCCAGGCAATCTGGAACTTCAAAGCATATGACAGGAACTGCCTTTGCTGGTCAACTGCTCCTTGGCCACCATTAGCATCAAATAAAGATGTTTTGTGTAAACTAAGGTTAGGGTATCTGTTTTCTCCTGTAAATAATAGATGTCAGTGCCCCTTAAATGTACAAAATTCCATTTGGCTTGTTAAATGTATTTAATCTGAAAATGGAGTTAGTGACTATCAATACACATTACACAATTGTCATCAAAATAATAAAATGCAACTATATGGCATTGAACTGTATGTTCTTATGACAGCAATACAACATACAATGGCATAACACAACATACAACAGCAAAACACAACATAATACAAATAAACATCATAATAATGATTGCTTGCTTTTCAGTAGTGCTTTCACAACTCTTTTTAATGAATTGGAGCAACTACAGAATATTGGAGAAAACTCCAAGATAGGCTGTCAAAAGGTAAGGGGTTCTGAGTTTTAACAGTGCTGAAAGTGCTGCTGTTTGTCCATCTTCATTTCATTTTTGTCCTCTTCCTTTTAATATCTCTGAAGCACATCTGGCACAAAGCAATTATCTGTTAGCTGAGTGTCAACAATATATTCCGATTAGCAGATCATCTGTGTCAGATAGTGGTAATATGGGCCACTCTGGGAAGGGTATAGCCAAGCTAGGAGTTTGGCAGGAAGTGAATGGTTGGAAATAAATCTAAGAGCTACCGAAATTCTGCTAAGGAATTGGCATTAGAGACAATGATAGATAGAATATTGCTGCCACAGGCCCAAGTCATACAAACATGTTATCCATGTTATTTCCTCCTTACTGTTGGATTATAAATGTATAGAGAAATGAAGAAAATAGAAAAATTAATATTTATTTAGCACATAGTACTTTTAGACAATAGAAACATTGAGAATTTAAGGATGTTCTTTTTAAAAATAAGCTATCAAGGACAGTTTGAGGCTGAAGATATTAAGTGAAGAGGTTCTAACATCAACAAAAGTGGTCTAATGGAGAAGGCAAATGCAGGTTTTAAGGACAGGCTAATTGTGTGTGTGTGTGTGTGTGTGTGTGTGTGTGTTTAATCAATAGTGGAGTAAAAATGGGAGATGGCTTAGCACTAGTAATATCTAGCAATAGAATTCAGAGACAAACCCCCAAAAATGTAATTCAAAACTACCTAAGATCTTCAGTTGCTCTCTGCTTCTGGAGGTTTGGAGAAACACTTTTGGTCTTCCTTTCTTCTGGAGGTTGAAAGTGATATGGCATACCCTTAAAAAAACACAAAAGCTATCTTTGAAATGGACAGAAAAACAAAGTCACCTTACAGTAGACACGAAAGTAGGTTTTACCTGAGAACAACTGACACGTAGTTTCCCATTCCCTAAAGTTGTGGATCCATCTTAGCTTTGAAGGTGGAAGGACACCTGCTAAGGAAAAGAGGCTACATCTGGGGTGGGCATTATGAGAAAATGGTAACAGCTGTCTAGTTTGCTGTAAAAAAAAATTGTGAGGCTGCACTCCACCTCAGTGGTAAATTGAACTGTGATAGATTCTGAAAGAAATTGCACTCTGATTGATTTGGAATATCCGTCATAGGCATGACAAACATGAGTTGTAGCACATGTAGAGTGTATTTCTCAATCCAAGGCTAACCCTGTAGTGGGGGTTAGAAAGAAAGCCTATCTGGCTTCTGCCCCTCCAGTTCTCCAAATAATTAATCTTGCTCAGGGGATCTCACCCTCTGCCTTTTGTTGTTTAGGTCCTTTCTGTTTTATTGCCTAGTGAAGCATTACAAGTACCTTAGCCGTAAGTAGAGAACTTCAGAAATGCTTATGTCTGGGATGAGTTAGAAGTTTTTCATAGGCTATTCCAAGATTATGGAAAAATCAGCAATTGTGTATAATACGATCCTATTTTCTTTTCTCTGTAGACATAGAACAGCAGGGTTCCATTGCCCTGGGTATATTTAATTATTTATATGAGGGTTATTAGTGTGTAGTTAGTTACTCCTTGTTGAAAGTTATAGATGCCAGCAACCTGCAGTGAAACTATGTCAGTGTGTCTGCTAAATTATTAAGATATAAAATAAATAATGAAGGGCATCTTTGTGGAAACTTACCTAAAACAATTAGCTATTAAGGTAGGGAAATGAAAGTAAGAGAGTAGAGGTAATGAGTCATTCTGTTCCTTAAGGGAAAGCAAAACCATCTTTCTCATAAATTAGTGTATGATGGATATATACCCATAGCAGATGACACAAAAGGCAGTAATATTTAGACTTAATATATCCTGAATTTTTTAAAATGGCATTGTGTAGGGCACTGATATTCTTCCTCAAAGTACTCCAGTGTGTTATTGAACTATAGTGTAATTTTGCCTCTTTTCTATGCCCATAAACCTTACCTCCATTCAGTTGTATCTACTGACTTAGCCTTGTCCTGTCCACAAAAAAGGAAAAAATCTAGGTGGTTCTTGCCACAAATATAAGGAAAGGCCATTTTCCATTTATTTTTCCTTAGACCTACTGTACCAACCCTGTATCTGTATCACTATCCTCTTATTATCTCGATGGTAGATGTGTGACTTATTTTTTACTCGTTTTTTTAAAATGTTATTGACAGAGCATAGTTATACATATGTTGGGGATACACGTGATATTTTGATACATGTATACCATGTGTAATGATCAAATCAGGGTAATTGTGATATCTATTACCTCAAAAATTGATATTTTCTTTGTGTTCAGAATATTACAATTCTTCTTTTCTAGCTGTTTTGAAATATACAATTATTCTTAACTATAATTTTCCTACAGTACTATCAAATATTAGAACTTATTATTTTTATCTAACTATATATTTTTACCCATTAACCAGCTCCTCTTCACCTCCCACTACCTTCCTATTCCAGCCTCTTCCAACCATAATTCTACTCTCTATTTCCATTAGATTCATTTTTTTAGCTTCCACGTATGAGTAAGACATACAATATTTGTCTTTCTCTACCTGACTTATTTCACTTAACATAAGAGAATGTCAGTTCCATCCATGTTGCTGCAAAAGACAGGATTTCATTCTTTTTTAATGGCTGAAAAATATTCCATTGTGTATATATATTTTTTCTTTATTCATCCACTGGTGGACACTTAGATTCATTTCATATCTTGGCTATTTCAAATAGTGCTGCAATAAGCATCATTGTGAGACATCTTTTTGAAATATTAATTTCCTTTCTTTTGGTTATATCCCCAGCAGTGAACATCTGGATCATATGGTATTTTTATTATTAGTTTTTTGAGGAACCTTCATACTGTTTTCCATAATGGCTGCAGTGCTTTATATTCTCACTACCAGGGTATGTGAATTTTAACTTTTAAGTTAAATTTCCCTGCCTGTGTTTCTAACTTATGCTATTCCATTCCTATTGTATTTGTTCCTTATTCTTGCTATAACAAATTACCACAAACTAAGCATGGTAAAGCAACACAAATTTGTGAGCCTGCTGTTGTGAAGATCACACATTTGAAATAGTTTGATATGGCTATGTTGCTTCTGGAAGTGCTAGGGAAAAATTGTTTTCTTGTCTCTTCCAGTTTCTAGAGGCTTCCCATATTCCTCAGCTGTGGCCCTGCATTATTCTGACCCCTGCTTCTGCCATCATATATCCTTCTGTCTCTCTTCTTCCATAGTCACATCACTTTCTCTGACTCTGACCTGTATTCCTCTTTCTTATAAGGACCCTAGTGATTACATTGAGCTCACCCAGATAACCCAGGATAATCTCCCCATCTCTTGAAATTTGATTTAGTCACATCTTTGAAGACCCATTGGCTATGTAAGGTAACGTATTGACAGATTCTGGGGATTAGGAAGCGGACATTTTGCAGGGCCATTGTTCAACCTACTACACCTGTGTGAATCTATCTATTTGATCTTGTCATTTAAGGTATTTTAGTCTATGTCTTGGATCTTGTTACTTCAAGTACCTCTTACACCTGAATTTCTTGGCTCTGTAGTTTGATACCTCATGTTGCCCTCGAGTTTGGTTTACTAGTTTGGATTCTCTCCACCTCCATTGTTTCACTTGGGATTCTTAAATCCAACCATTCCATTGAAAACTGACATTTCCTTCTTTCTTGCATTAACCTTTGAGCCTTTAGATTCAGCCAGTTTGGTGCCTTGGTAGGAAAACCAAGCATCCTTCTAATAGTGAAATGTAGAAATTCTTCATCAACTTGGAGCTTCTAAGTCCATGTCCTCCCCCAACCTCCCCATTTATAGCCCTCCACATTCCTATGGAAAGAATATAGTTTTGCTCCATAATCATTAACTTAGTCCAAGCCTAGTACCTCTGGGTCCAGCATTTGCAGTGATGCACTGTCCCATGGCTGAAAGCCTGTCTGAGACACTTTGGGTTGGCATCTTAGACAAGCTGAATTTCTCAGATGCTTTTGTTGTCATGTAACCCAGACAACCAGGAAAAAGGAAAGGTGGGGGAGAAAAAAACAGGCAAACAAAACTCTGCCTTACTTGAGTTTATTGTTGATATGGCTTGGCTTTGTCCCCACCCAAATCTCAACTTGAATTATATCTCCCAGAATTCCCATGTGTTTTGGGAAGGACCCAGAGAGAGGTAATTGAATCATGGGCGCTGGTCTTTCCCATGCTATNCCTTACTGTTGGATTATAAATGTATAGAGAAATGAAGAAAATAGAAAATTAATATTTATTTAGCACATAGTACTTTTAGACAATAGAAACATTGAGAATTTAAGGATGTTCTTTTAAAATAAGCTATCAAGGACAGTTTGAGGCTGAAGATATTAAGTGAAGAGGTTCTAACATCAACAAAAGTGGTCTAATGGAGAAGGCAAATGCAGGTTTTAAGGACAGGCTAATTGTGTGTGTGTGTGTGTGTGTGTGTGTGTGTGTTTAATCAATAGTGGAGTAAAATGGGAGATGGCTTAGCACTAGTAATATCTAGCAATAGAATTCAGAGACAAACCCCAAAATGTAATTCAAAACTACCTAAGATCTTCAGTTGCTCTCTGCTTCTGGAGGTTTGGAGAAACACTTTTGGTCTTCCTTTCTTCTGGAGGTTGAAAGTGATATGGCATACCCTTAAAAAAACACAAAAGCTATCTTTGAAATGGACAGAAAACAAAGTCACCTTACAGTAGACACGAAAGTAGGTTTTACCTGAGAACAACTGACACGTAGTTTCCCATTCCCTAAAGTTGTGGATCCATCTTAGCTTTGAAGGTGGAAGGACACCTGCTAAGGAAAAGAGGCTACATCTGGGGTGGGCATTATGAGAAAATGGTAACAGCTGTCTAGTTTGCTGTAAAAAAAAATTGTGAGGCTGCACTCCACCTCAGTGGTAAATTGAACTGTGATAGATTCTGAAAGAAATTGCACTCTGATTGATTTGGAATATCCGTCATAGGCATGACAAACATGAGTTGTAGCACATGTAGAGTGTATTTCTCAATCCAAGGCTAACCCTGTAGTGGGGTTAGAAAGAAAGCCTATCTGGCTTCTGCCCCTCCAGTTCTCCAAATAATTAATCTTGCTCAGGGGATCTCACCCTCTGCCTTTTGTCGTTTAGGTCCTTTCTGTTTTATTGCCTAGTGAAGCATTACAAGTACCTTAGCCGTAAGTAGAGAACTTCAGAAATGCTTATGTCTGGGATGAGTTAGAAGTTTTCATAGGCTATTCCAAGATTATGGAAAATCAGCAATTGTGTATAATACGATCCTATTTTCTTTTCTCTGTAGACATAGAACAGCAGGGTTCCATTGCCCTGGGTATATTTAATTATTTATATGAGGGTTATTAGTGTGTAGTTAGTTACTCCTTGTTGAAAGTTATAGATGCCAGCAACCTGCAGTGAAACTATGTCAGTGTGTCTGCTAAATTATTAAGATATAAAATAAATAATGAAGGGCATCTTTGTGGAAACTTACCTAAAACAATTAGCTATTAAGGTAGGGAAATGAAAGTAAGAGAGTAGAGGTAATGAGTCATTCTGTTCCTTAAGGGAAAGCAAAACCATCTTTCTCATAAATTAGTGTATGATGGATATATACCCATAGCAGATGACACAAAAGGCAGTAATATTTAGACTTAATATATCCTGAATTTTTTAAAATGGCATTGTGTAGGGCACTGATATTCTTCCTCAAAGTACTCCAGTGTGTTATTGAACTATAGTGTAATTTTGCCTCTTTTCTATGCCCATAAACCTTACCTCCATTCAGTTGTATCTACTGACTTAGCCTTGTCCTGTCCACAAAAAAGGAAAAAATCTAGGTGGTTCTTGCCACAAATATAAGGAAAGGCCATTTTCCATTTATTTTCCTTAGACCTACTGTACCAACCCTGTATCTGTATCACTATCCTCTTATTATCTCGATGGTAGATGTGTGACTTATTTTTTACTCGTTTTTTTAAAATGTTATTGACAGAGCATAGTTATACATATGTTGGGGATACACGTGATATTTTGATACATGTATACCATGTGTAATGATCAAATCAGGGTAATTGTGATATCTATTACCTCAAAATTGATATTTTCTTTGTGTTCAGAATATTACAATTCTTCTTTTCTAGCTGTTTTGAAATATACAATTATTCTTAACTATAATTTTCCTACAGTACTATCAAATATTAGAACTTATTATTTTATCTAACTATATATTTTACCCATTAACCAGCTCCTCTTCACCTCCCACTACCTTCCTATTCCAGCCTCTTCCAACCATAATTCTACTCTCTATTTCCATTAGATTCATTTTTTTAGCTTCCACGTATGAGTAAGACATACAATATTTGTCTTTCTCTACCTGACTTATTTCACTTAACATAAGAGAATGTCAGTTCCATCCATGTTGCTGCAAAAGACAGGATTTCATTCTTTTTTAATGGCTGAAAATATTCCATTGTGTATATATATTTTTTCTTTATTCATCCACTGGTGGACACTTAGATTCATTTCATATCTTGGCTATTTCAAATAGTGCTGCAATAAGCATCATTGTGAGACATCTTTTGAAATATTAATTTCCTTTCTTTTGGTTATATCCCCAGCAGTGAACATCTGGATCATATGGTATTTTATTATTAGTTTTTTGAGGAACCTTCATACTGTTTTCCATAATGGCTGCAGTGCTTTATATTCTCACTACCAGGGTATGTGAATTTTAACTTTTAAGTTAAATTTCCCTGCCTGTGTTTCTAACTTATGCTATTCCATTCCTATTGTATTTGTTCCTTATTCTTGCTATAACAAATTACCACAAACTAAGCATGGTAAAGCAACACAAATTTGTGAGCCTGCTGTTGTGAAGATCACACATTTGAAATAGTTTGATATGGCTATGTTGCTTCTGGAAGTGCTAGGGAAAATTGTTTTCTTGTCTCTTCCAGTTTCTAGAGGCTTCCCATATTCCTCAGCTGTGGCCCTGCATTATTCTGACCCCTGCTTCTGCCATCATATATCCTTCTGTCTCTCTTCTTCCATAGTCACATCACTTTCTCTGACTCTGACCTGTATTCCTCTTTCTTATAAGGACCCTAGTGATTACATTGAGCTCACCCAGATAACCCAGGATAATCTCCCCATCTCTTGAAACTTGATTTAGTCACATCTTTGAAGACCCATTGGCTATGTAAGGTAACGTATTGACAGATTCTGGGGATTAGGAAGCGGACATTTTGCAGGGCCATTGTTCAACCTACTACACCTGTGTGAATCTATCTATTTGATCTTGTCATTTAAGGTATTTTAGTCTATGTCTTGGATCTTGTTACTTCAAGTACCTCTTACACCTGAATTTCTTGGCTCTGTAGTTTGATACCTCATGTTGCCCTCGAGTTTGGTTTACTAGTTTGGATTCTCTCCACCTCCATTGTTTCACTTGGGATTCTTAAATCCAACCATTCCATTGAAAACTGACATTTCCTTCTTTCTTGCATTAACCTTTGAGCCTTTAGATTCAGCCAGTTTGGTGCCTTGGTAGGAAAACCAAGCATCCTTCTAATAGTGAAATGTAGAAATTCTTCATCAACTTGGAGCTTCTAAGTCCATGTCCTCCCCAACCTCCCCATTTATAGCCCTCCACATTCCTATGGAAAGAATATAGTTTTGCTCCATAATCATTAACTTAGTCCAAGCCTAGTACCTCTGGGTCCAGCATTTGCAGTGATGCACTGTCCCATGGCTGAAAGCCTGTCTGAGACACTTTGGGTTGGCATCTTAGACAAGCTGAATTTCTCAGATGCTTTTGTTGTCATGTAACCCAGACAACCAGGAAAAGGAAAGGTGGGGAGAAAAAAACAGGCAAACAAAACTCTGCCTTACTTGAGTTTATTGTTGATATGGCTTGGCTTTGTCCCCACCCAAATCTCAACTTGAATTATATCTCCCAGAATTCCCATGTGTTTTGGGAAGGACCCAGAGAGAGGTAATTGAATCATGGGCGCTGGTCTTTCCCATGCTATTCTCATGATAGTGAATAAGTCTCATGAGATCTGATGGGTTTTCAGGGGTTTATGCTTTTGCTTCTTCCTCATTTTCTCTTGTTGCCGCCATGTAAGAAGTGCCTTTCACCTCCATCATGGTTCTGAGGCCTCCCCAGCCATGTGGAATTGTAAGTCCAATTAAATCTCTTTTTCTTCCCAATCTCGGGTGCTTCTTTATCAGCAGTGTGAAACTGGACTAATATAATTGTTTTGTTGAGTTTTCCCTCACACTTTTACCCTTACCTATTCTGTTTGCACTTGAAATGCAGCAGAGTCACAGGAACAACGGTGAGTTCTTAGTCAATAAAGTTCCTAGCCACAAATTATTGTTTGCTATTTGTCCCTATAGATTTCATAGGATTCAAATGGGCTTGTGATTATTAATCTATTTGGTTATCGATATGGCTTCGGTTTGCACAATTTAAAGAAATCCCCCTACAGATCTAATGTTTTCATTTACATTTGGATTTCCATTTCAAATATTTGTCCCATATTTTCACAAGGGGATTTCTAAACTGCACTTCAGGGACCTAAATATATAGAAAAATAATTCTTTGTTCAATTGCTTGTAAACTTTGGTAAAGTGCTTGTCTAGTAGAAAGCATCATGAATAACAAACCAAATTGAGGAAAAATTTGAAGGAGGGTTTGGGTAATTAGAAAAAACCTATTAAATATAAAACTTTGTTTTACAATATAATTTGTTTTATTTAAGCTACACAAAATGTACCTTGAAATTTTAAATAACACTAAAGAAAGTCTTATGATTTTTATGTATATTTAAAGGGCACATGATTTTTTTTTTTTTTTT
>NW_016806443.1:3608990-3635586 GCF_001698545.2 Rhinopithecus bieti
CATCATGAATAACAAACCAAATTGAGGAAAAATTTGAAGGAGGGTTTGGGTAATTAGAAAAAACCTATTAAATATAAAACTTTGTTTTACAATATAATTTGTTTTATTTAAGCTACACAAAATGTACCTTGAAATTTTAAATAACACTAAAGAAAGTCTTATGATTTTTATGTATATTTAAAGGGCACATGATTTTTTTTTTTTTTTTTTTTTTTTTTGGGAGATGGAGTCTTGCTCTGTCACCTAGGCTGGAGTACAGTGGCATGATCTCAGCTCACCGCAACCTCCACCTCCTGACGTCAAGCGGCTCTCAGTCTCCCGAGTAGCTAGGATTACAGGTGCCTGCCACCATACCCGGCTAGTTTTTGTATTTTTAGTAGAGACGGGTTTCACCATGTTGGTCAGGCCGGTCTTGAACTCCTAACCTCAAACAATCCTCCTGCCCCAGCCTCTCAAAGTGCTGGAATTACAGGCAAGAGTCACTGCGCCCAGCCTGGGCCCATGAATTAAAGAGGCTGAGACATACTGTTCTTTTTAAAATCTCTTCGCATAAACTTAAATGCAATTTTCTCTCTTATTTTAAATGGATTTTAAATTATTTTGTTTACCTGTATTGTCTCAGTCTTTCACGGTTTTCAAGTTAGGGGATGTGGGCAGAGATAGAAAGCCATATAAAGGAAGATAGTAAAAATAATATTGTAGAAGACATATGGAAACAAAGTGAAAACTTGGGACTGAGAGATTTGAGAAAGATGTAACAGCCATTGGAAGGAAGAAGTAGACTTGGGAAATCTCAAAATAGAGAACAGCATACTTAGAGGGAAGATTTGTTCTTTTACATTTAAATGTAGAGACTTTCCTTATTTTAAAAGTGAGTAGTTGCCTGGGTGCTGAATCAAATATACCTTAAATTCTCATGTTTCTGTTGTCCTCTGCTGCTAGACTTTCTGTACTTTGTATGATTCAAATCATCGGGTAGCTATTAGACAATAAAAGCATTAGAAAATATTGTTTACCTAAAATACATTAAATGTGGAAACTCAATAATTTAATTTTGTTCTGTTTTCTAAAGTGCTATATTCAAATTAGTTCGGATTAATGACAAGAAAAATTTAGGGAGAGAAAATTGATTTACCAGTATTTTATTTTATTCTATTTTCGTGTTGACATAGATGTACAAAAATGTATATCTCTGGGACTAATTGACGTTTTGGGAGGCTGGGTGTTGAGTATTATTTAGATAGGTAATGTTATTAAATAATAATCATAATTTTCATTCAGAAAAATATTTTTGGACGGGCACAGTGACTCACACCTGTAATCCCAACAATTTGGGAGGCCAGGGCAGGCGGATCACTTGAGCTCAGGAGTTTGAGACCAGCCTGGCCAACATGGTGAAACCCCATCTCTACTAAAAAAAATACAAAAATTAGCTCGACATGGTGGCACAGCCTGTAATCTCAGCTACTTGGGAGGCTGAGGAAGGAGAATTGCATGAATTCATGAGGCAGAGGTTGCAAAAGCCCAGATTATACCACTGAATTCCAGCCTGGGCAACATAGCGAGACTCCATCTCCAAAAAAAAAAAAAAAAAAAAAGAAAACTTCACGAGTACTCATTTCATTTCTGAATGGTCGCATATAGAATATTAAATGGAAAATCATGAAGAATGGCTATTTTGTCTAGAATTTTCATCAAATATATTAGAGATGAAATTGTTATGATTTAGTCTATCTCAGCAATGGGATTTCTTATCATTCTCTAGAACAGGCAATCATCTAGAGCCAAATCATTTTCTCCATGGAAACCAGCACTTTCCCACTCACCCACAGCTCTTTTCAATTCTTTTCTGAAAAATTACACAACTGACAAGAGGTTGCAGAGCTGTGACTTCACAGAAGAGCCTTTTGAAATAGCCTTTCCCTTAGATAAGCCCTCTTAGAAATTTTCCACAGATGGTATAGAAAGCACAGGCCAGGCACGGCAGCTCAGGCCTATAATCCCAGCACTTTGGGAGGCTGAGTTGGGCGGATCACCTGAGGTCGGGAGTCAGAGACCAGCTTGACCAACACGGAGAAACCCTGTCGCTATCAAAAATACAAAAAATTAGCCGGGTGTGGTAGTGCATGCCTGTAATCCCAGCTACTCAGGAGGCTGAGGCAGGAGAATCACTTGAGCCCGGGAGGCAGAGGTTGCAGTGAGCCAAGAACGTGCCATTGCATGCCAGCCCGGGCAACAAGAGCAAAACTTCATCTCAAAAAATAAAAAATAAAAATAAAGAAAACGAAAGCCCAGGCATTTTAGATTACTTCCCCATTGGTATTTGCCCTTTTATCACTAAAATTAATTGTCCAAATGTTGGTAGAGTCTGATCTCTCATCAGTCAGAGACTGTCAACTGCATATAGTTCATATTTAAATATTTGCTTATTAAATTGCTTTCTACAATTAAGAAGAATCTTTGGTCATTAAAAAAAAAAGACCCGATGAAACCACAATTGAAGGTTATTCTAATGGGTTTGGTTTACTAAAATATATTGAAAAAGCATAAGAAGAATCCCATTAAGAAGGCTTAATTTACTATAATTAACTGATCTTAGGCATCAACAAATACACATAGTGACTACTTTTAGTTCTAGCATATAATGTTCCTTTTCATTCTATTTTTGCTGTCATCAATGTTGTCTGTTATCTTCATGCTTTAAAATGTATAAGCCTTTATTCAAACTTAGGTATTATCTCTAATCAATTCCCAATCTAATAAATACCATGAAAAAGACCAATGGTAATAATTCCAGTGTCTATGGATTTTATAATGATTGAGTTATTGCAGCATCAAGAGTAGTGCTATCACCTTGAAACAGAGTCAAAGCCACTATTTCATAAAACAGTGAGCCTTAGATAATGACATCTCCCCATCTAAGTTGATTTGAGCAGTCATACCGTATTCTTTCATGTGTTGATTCAGCAAAAATATAACAATTGCCAAACATGCGCCAGATATATTACACTCTGGGAGGTGTGTCTATGTGGGATTAGGATGAATTTGAGAATTTCCTTTCCAACCCATGAATCATTAATTTGGAATATGGAATTTAATCTGTACCAAACATCATTAATGAGTTAGTTACTTAAACATCTTCAAATTTAATAAAGTATGGGGCTATATAATGTAATAGGTAAGAAAATGAGCTCTAAAAGCCTGTAGTTGAGATTCAAAGACCATCTCTACCCGTTACTAATTGGGTGGCCTTGGCAAGTTATTCTATGCCTCAGTTTTCTCACTGATAATATATTTTAAAATTCTGTTGTTACGAAACAAGATAACATGTAAAAAGCATTGAGTATAACTCCTGGCATATGGCCAGGTTTTATATATGTAAAAAGAAAGATTATGATAAAAGAAAACAAATTTTTGGCTGAGGTATTTATTGACATAATTGTTTAACTGGTTTCTTCAGACAGATAATAAAGTATTGGGAGCTTTATCTTTTTGTGATCCTGCCTTTATATCTCAGAACTTACTGTTTATGCCTTCAGAAGTTTATGACTTTTGAAATTAGAATTTTTATAATAAAGTGCACATGCTGTAGATAGGGATCTATATGCTCACTCGGTTTGGAAAATCTTAGGGTACCAAAGTTTACTTAGCCTATGACTTGAAAGAGATCAGAACAATCTTCCCAGAAGAATAAATACAGTATTGCATTAATATAATTTAAATAAGATTATGTCTCTTCAACCTAATGGATTCAATTTACCACAATCATCCATCATAGAGATTTTAGGATGAGAGGATATTAAGAAAATACATGTAATTCTGAATAAACATATATGGAATTAATGTCTGTCCATGAGTGTGTGCCTGTGTGTGTGCATGCATGTGTGTGTGTATATAATTCCAATATTAATACAAATATTATCTTCTTTAAAACCACCAATGCTGACTCCATCCAGCCTCTCTCCACGAAGTTTAATGGTATGGAATTGAGTCTTGCTCATATGTTGCACACCTAGGTGCTATTTCTATTATGGAGAACTCTAACTATATAATTTAGTTTAATTGTGCCTTCTTTTCCCCAAAGTTCATGTGTATTTATGTTGTCTGTTTGGCCTTGTTTATTTTGTTATCACAGATAAAACAGAAGTTAAAATCTGAATTAATGTGCTGATATGTTTTATGGTGATAAAATATAATTGCTTATATACATATGCAGGTATTTAGTCTATAGTGTGTGTGTGTGTGTGTGTGTGTGAACTTATGAGCCTGCGGACATTGTTCTGTGGTTATTTTTTGAAATATATAATTGAGTTGGACAGACATACAGGCTCACAGTTTATGATTCACTTAGCCCTTATATGTATTGCTCTTAGACATTAAAAATTTGTTTAGTGATATGACAATTTTTCTGTAAGTTCACACTCAACCTTCTGACCAGTGCTGCTTTCCTTATGGCTCCTCATAAGCTTAATGTGCCCCTGAGTACATTTCTTTTTCCAGATGATGTATCGTGTAGTAAATAAGCAAACAAGGTGAAAAAACTTGTTAACGTCCATTGTGTTTAGCTAGAATGGATATTAATAGAAGTCATTGTCCCCTGGCCTAAAATGAGTCTATGTCTTCTTCAGGAGAAACAAATTTATGTTACTTCTAAAATGTGGTTTTACCATGCTTCATTTAATTGAATGCAATATTAATATAGTATTTCAAAATGGCTAAAATAATGCCAACAATGTAAACCACTATTTTCTATCCAACTCATTTTCTTACTTTTTTATGCTACTTTGATTTACCTATTTTTGGCTTGATATTTTAACATGCATCCATGAACATCAGAAAATTTGTGGGTAGCCACAATCATCAATATGAGATTGAACAGCCTAGAAATTAAATACAAATAGATGTTGAGATTTTATGAAGTCTACTGTAAAAGCATTGCTGAAGTTTCCCTTTATTAAATGACCTTCATTCCAAATGGCTTATATTATTTCCCATACAGTGGACAGGCAATCATCTCTTTTCTAGTTTCATTTCCTTGAAGAGATGTTTTCTCCACCATTGTTCCTTCTTGGCTTTCCTCACCTTGTATTGATAAGGTAGTATATTTTCATTACCCTCACTGTCTTTTTTCATTTCCCTTAAAATTGAATTAAACATAGTCTGTTGTTCCAGACATGAAGTGTTGACCCAACTGAGTTATTTAAGCTAAAAGGAAGTACAAGATCATTATTATTCCAATAGAAGCCTTTTATGTTACAAGTTTGTCAAAGATGGAAAGTTCTTAAAAAAGAAATAATCTTTCTGTTCTTGTGACTTTGGAAAATGCACATAGTGCAACTGATAACCATTCTTATCCCTGGCCCCTATGTTTTCAGACCATCTTGCAGCTGATACTCAATTGATTTTAATATCAACTGTATAAGAAATTTAACATACATTTTTTCTCTTGTCTGAACCTTGCATTAAATGTTTTCTGCAATTGTACATATTGGAATTATTCAAAAAAAGTATTAAAATGTTGATGATACATAGGCTATTTTAGCACAGAAAGGATGGTTTTTACTTCTACATGTTACCAACATGATTCTCTACTCCAACTTTGGCAGCCAAATTGGTTAGTAGTTTATAATTTGATTGTAAGTGAGTTGTAACATTCTTATCAGGTTTACATTTGCTATCTAGGAAATTGAGAGTTGGATCGGTGTTGATCAAAACTTTGATTTTCATTCTCTTTAAACCCACTAAAGCTGGGATAGGAAGAGGTGTATATTTGCCAAAAAAAGGGGGGGGGGGGGATAAAGAAGTGACTATTAACATGTGATAAGCAATTTGGCCACAATATTACATAGTACTTATTTTAGAAGTTTCAGAATTAAAAAAAATAAATTATAATAAAATACTATCTGCAAAGTGAATCCTGTAAGTTCAAATTTCTGTGACCTTTGACTTATTCACTGGAGTATTAGAAGCAGAGAGAACCAGCAATTGTCATTCCAGAAGTTAGAAAAAAATTGCCGTTAGATTTTACAGATATTAACTAAATTTCATTTATTTTTATGTAGTCATAAACAAAAGTTTATTTTAGTATAGTTTTAATGTGCATCCATAATTCTAAAATATAAAATACTTAAAATTACAATAAAAGAGAATGGAAAGTTTGACAATTATCAGATAAAAGCCACCTAAATGTTTAATTTATTTAATACTAACCCCTTTTAATGAGTATTTTGCTTAATTATGTTATAATTTGATTAAACATAAAATTAAACATAACATAATTAAGCAAAATACACATTAAAAGGGGTTAGTATTAAATAAATTAATGTGTAAACATTAAAGATGTTTCTGATTCCTGAATGCTTTACTTATCATAGCAAAAGCATTTCTCATGACATAAACTTAGAGAAAAGTTTATATTATTGGCTGCATTAATGCCTGGTCATTGCAGAACTACAGTATTATTTGCTTCTTGGTTTTTTATTATGTTTGCCACCATAACACTAACTTGAAGATCATTTGTATAAACCTATTTCTTATAATATACTCCAGGTGTTTTCCTTAGGAAAGCCTCTAAAAGCGAAATTACTCTTTCAATGGTTAGGGCCAGATCTTGTAACTCCTAATTATTCTGAGTATAAAATGTATTAATTTGCAGATAATATATTAGAAAATATTTCATTACATTTATTTATTGTTATAAGAAACTTCAGGTCACTTTAACAACATATTTTTGCATTATAAATTGGCTATTTCTTATCTACGGTACTTAGTCTAAAGTAATCCTTGAGGATTACAAATCAGAATACTAGAAACTATCTAATAACTGAGTGTTCATGAGTGAGTGAAATAAAAATTGAGTACAGGTGTTCCTAAGTGAACAATATACCTAAAGACCAGATATTTGGACATTTAGCTTGTTTTACTCTGTGTTTGCATATCTTCCCTTCTTCTGCCCCAGACACCTAAAAATGTCAAAATTCTATAGTATAAAAATCCTGCCTTACAACTTTGGTGCTTCACTGAATTATCTCTATAGATAGATATATATAGATATAGATATATACACACATATGTGTATATGTGTACACACCTATGCGTATGTGTATACATGACATATGTGTATGCATTACATATATACACATGTGGAATGTAGACATGTGTATACATCATATGTGTGTATATATATTTTTTCTTTCCAGAAATTTGCAATTAGATTTGTAAATTAACAAAATCATGTTAGTGAATTAATATAATATGCACAAATGAACTTTACAGATTCCAGAGGGTGTTTGTAAAATTAGTAATAATCATAACTCCAGAAAGGACTATTGCCTCTCACCAAAAAGAAAATCTAAATGGTATCATAGCTATTTACATAAGCTGCACAACGTAAAAGAAAAAAGTAATAGAAAGAAGATGCTCAGAGCACCTCTTAGAAAAGTGACAGTAGCTTTATATCCTCCTAATGAGGCTATATGCAACTCGTTTTCTAATTCCCCTGTTGAAGAAGTAGGCAACGTATTATCTCCTAGAGATTGTAATCCCTATGTATGTTCTTAACTTTATTTCCCTGGAAACTTAGCTGTGTCCTGAGCTATTTAAATGAATGTCTCCTGAGAAGCATAATTCAGGACATGTTTTTCAAGAAATTATGTAATTGTAAATATCTAGCTATTCAGAGAATTAAAGACTATCCTTCAAGAATATTATTATTATTTTTAGGGTTAGGTCTCTTTTTTTTTTTGGTTTTTTTTTTTGTTTTTTGTTTTTTGTGTTTTTTTTATTATACTTTAAGTTCTAGGGTACATGTGCATAACGTGAAAGGTTCGTTACATATGCATACTTATGCCATGTTGGTGTGCTGCACCCATTCAACTCGTCAGCACCCATCCAATTCATCATTTATATCATGTTATACTCCCCAGTGGCAATCTCCTCCCTCCTCCCCCTCCCCATGATAGGCCCCAGTGGTGTGATGTTCCTTCCCCGAGTCCAAGTGATCTCATTGTTCAGTTCCCACCTATGAGTGAGAACATGCGGTGTTTGGTTTTCTGTCTTGTGATAGTTTGCTAAGAATGATGGTTTCCAGCTGCATCCATGTCACTACAAAGACCAAACTCATCCTTTTTTTATGGCTGCCATAGTATTCCATGTGTATATGTGCCCACATTTTCTTTAATCCAGTCTGTCAACAGATGACATTTGGGGTTGGATTCCAAGTCTTTGCCTATTGTGAATAGTGCTGCAATAAACATACGTGTTGCAATGTGTCTTTGTAGTATGTACTAATTTATAATCCTTTGGTAATATACCCAGTAAGTGGGATGGCTGGGTCATATGGTACATCTAGTTTTAGATCCTTCAGGAATTGCCATACTGTTTTCCCATAATGGTTGAACTAGTTACAATCCCATCAACAGTGTAAAAGTGTTCCTATTTCTCCACATCCTCCAGCACCTGTTGTTTCCTGACTTGTTAATGATTGCCATTCTAACTGGTGTGAGAATGTATCTCATTTGGTTTTGATTTGCATTTCCTCTGATGGCGAGTGATGATGAGCATTTTTTCATGTGTCCTGTTGGCTGTATGAATTCTTCTTTTGAGAAAATGTCTGTTCAATATCCTTTGCCCACTATTTGATGGGGTTGTTTGTTTTTTTCTTGTAGATTTGTTAGGTTCTTGGAAATAGGTAACAGTAGAAATGGAAAGGTCATCATAAAAGTAATCACCTCTCCCAAGAAAGATAAAATAGAAGTTTTTTCTGTGTGTTTCTTGTAATTATATCTTTACTTAATGAATATTTGTTTAACACTTAAAGACTCAGTAATAAATGGTAGGGATTTAAAATTAAATAAAGCAGGGTTCATGCCCTTCAAGAGCTTAGGCCATACAGAGGACAGACAAGTGAATTATTGAGCATATTGAAGTGTGAATACTTCTTACATACTCTTGTGTAAGAAGAGTATGCAGAATCCTCTGAGAGCACAGATTAAGGGATATGGACACTTGCCTGTGGCTTAAGAAATAGTTTTTGAAGGCTATGCTCAGGTCAATTTTTAATAAAAGATGAAAGATGAAAAGGATGGGGAAGAGAGAATCACATTTCAAGTAAAAGAATTGCATGTATGATGCACAGACATAAAACATGAGAAGGAAGCTGGAGCAGTGGGCAGGTTCCAGATCTTGAATGGATATCATAAAAATTCTATGCTGAATAAAATCCTGAAGGAGTTTTAACATTATTTTAATGGAAATGATATGATCAGATTTGCAGCATTGTGGAAAATGGGCAACTTTTATGCCTGTTTGGCAAAGGATATGAGGATAAGATCACAGCCAGGCAAAATAAGAGATTCCTTATTTTGTTTGAAAAAATTACAGGGGCCTGAACTAAGTGGGTGGCAAGAATTCTAGAAAACAGACATGATAAGCTATCAAAGTTGTAGCATCAATAGAATTTGATGGCCATGAGATGGGGCAAGGTAGAGGACAGTGATGTTAAAAAACAAAAGTGGATGTGTCTTAGGTGACTTACTTGGTGGCTAATGATGTCATTTAAAAAACTGACAAATGTTAAAAGGCTAAAGTTTTTACTTAGTTTGTTTTAATTATTTCCATTTTAGCATGAATTATTTCATTTTAACATGAAAACAAAGATGTCTGACAGGCCACTGAAGATGGAGGTCTGGATTATATGAGAGATAGTTCTGTTGTTATTGATTAGCAAACACACAGTAGTTGAACACCGAATAAAGGTATTTTGAAGAAGTTATGAATTCAAAAGAGCAGAGGGCTGAGGACACAATTTTTTTTTTTAAAAAAAAAGCAGAGACATTGAAAAAAATATATAAATGTTAAATTTAAAAAAGGATTGGTAAAGGACATAAGGTAAGAGACACAAAGGTAAGGGAAAAGTAAGGTCCCACAAAAACTGAAGGAAGAGAAATATAAAGTAAAATCTAGAGAAGAAAAACTGAATGGATTAAAGAGTTAAGCAGTCACTTCTTTGTGATTAAGTTGATAGAATTGCCATGACCTAATCTGCAACAGTATCTTAATCTGTCTAAGGGAGTGAGGATGGAATGAGATCACTAAGAAGGGCCAGATGTTACTTTTGGATATTTTAACCTACCTGGATAGTCTTTACAATCTTTAGAAATGATAGCCAAAGAAAAGAAGTGTGTGTTATAACAAAAAAGTTGAAAAATATTTTATGTTTATGGATTGGAAGAAGCAATACAGTTAAAACATCCACACTGTCCAAAGCAATCTAGAGATTCAAATCAATCTCTCTATTTAAATACAAATGATTATTCACAGAAATAGAAAAAATAATTCTAACATTTACATGGGACCACAAAAAAACACAGAATAGCCAAAGCCACACTGAGCAAAAATAATAAAACTGGAAGAATTACATTATCTGACTTCAAATTATACTACGGAGCTACACTAAGCCAAACAGCATGATACTGGCATAAAAGCAGACTTACAGACTAATGGATCAGAATAGAGAACCCACACATAAATCCATACATCTACAGTGAACTCATTTTTTACAAAGGTGCCAAGAGCACACATTGGAGAAAGGACAATCTTCAGTAAAAAGGGCTGAAATAATTGGATATCCATATGCAAAATAATGACATTAGACACTACCTCTCGCCATAGACAAAAATAATATCAAAATGGATTAAATACTCAAATCTAAGAGCTCGAGCTATGAAACCACGACAAAAAAATGTTAGGGAAGATCTCCAGAACATTAGGCTGGGCAGAGGTTTTTTTGAGTAATACCCCACAAGCATAAGCAACCAAAGCAAAACTGGACAAATGGGATCACCTCAAGTTAAAAAGCTTCTGTACAGCAAAGAAAGCAACCAACAAAGTGAAGACACAGCCCATAGAATGGGAGAGAAATATTTGCAAACTATCCATCTGACAAGGGATTAACCAGAGCTCAAACAACTCAATAAGGAAGAAATCTAATATTCTCATTTAAAAATGGGCAAAAGTTCTGAATAGACATTTCCAAAAAGAAGATATACAAATGGCAAGCATGTGTATGAAATGGGCAAAAGTTCTGAATAGACGTTTCTAAAAACGAGATATACAAATGGCAAGCATGTGTATGAAAAGGTGCTCAACATCATGCGATCATCAGAGAAATACAAATAAAAACCAATGAGATATCAATTTACCCCAGTTAAAATGGCTTATTTCCAAAAGACAGGCAATAACAAATACTGGTGAAGATGTGGAGAAAAGGGTACCTTCTTGCACTGTTCATAGGAATGCAAATTAGTACAACCACTATTGAAAACAGTTTGGGGGTTTTTCAAGAAACTAAAATTAGAACTACCAATATGATGCAGCCACCCCACTGCTAATTATACAGAAAGGAAATCAGTAATCTGGAAATCAAAGAAATATTTGCACTCCCATCTTTACTGCAGCACTATTTAGAATAGCCGAGATTTGGAATCAACCTGATTGTTCATCAAAAGATTCATGGATAATAAAAAATTGGTACATATAAACAATAGAGTACTCTTCAGCCACGAGAAAGAATGAGATCCGATGGTTTGCAACAACATGGATAAAACTGGAGATAATTATGTTAAATGAAATAAGCCAGGCACAGAAGGACAAACTTTGCATGTTCTCACTTATTTGTGGGAGCTAAAAATTTTTAAACAATTGAACTCATGGAGACAAAGAGTAGAATGATGGTTACCAGAGGCTGGGAAAGCTAGTGAAGATGGGAGAAAGAGATGGTTAATAGACACAAAAACATAATTAGATAGGATGAATAAAAACTAGTATTTGACAGCATAACAGGGTAACTACAGTTTCTTGTACATTTTAAAATAACTAAAAGTGTAATCAGATTGTAACACAAGAAAGGATAAATGCTTGAGGTGATGGATACCCCATTTACCCTGATGTAATTATTATGCATTCTATGTCTGTATCAAAATATCACATGTACCTCATGAATATGTACACCAACTATCCAGAAAAATAAAAAATAAACTGTTTAATATTATATATATATGTATGTTTGTGTGTGTGTGAATTTTCTGCCTGCGTGTGTATATGTGCATGCACATATATATGTGTGTGTGTGTATGTATATCTGTATACATAGTAGGTATATATGTATGCATGTCTATATATTTGTATACATCATAAGTGTATAAATTTATGGGATCCATTAGATATATATTATATATGCATGCACATACATACACACACAAGCAGGCAGAAAATTTACACTTTCTTTATTATACTTTAAGTTCTAGGGTACATGTGCACAACATGCAGGTTTGATACATGTGCCATGTTGGTTTGCTGCACCCATCAACTCATCATTTACATTAGATATTTCTCCTAATGCTATCCCTCCCCTAACCCCCACCCCACAATAGGACCTGTTGTGTGATGTTCCCTGCCCTGTGTCCAAGTGATCTCATTGTTCAATTCCCACCTATGAGTGACAACATGTGGTGTTTGGTTTTCTGTCCTTGTGATAGTTTGCTGAGAATGATGGTTTCCAGCTTCATCCATGTCTCTGCAAAGGACATGAACTCATCCTTTTTTATGACTGCATAGTATTCCATGGTGTATACCTGCCACATTTTCTTAATCCAATCTATCACTGATGGACATTTGGGTTGGTTCCAAGTCTTTGTTATTGAAAATTCTCACTTTCTATGTAAGAGAGACTTATAGGTAGCAGTACAATTGAAACACAGAGTTAAAGAACATTTTTATTAATTAATTTTATTAACATTTCTATTAATACAAGCACTCGATGTTTACTTGGAGATTGTGTTTTAACAGAAGTGATGAATGGAGACTTGGGAAATGGAGTTTTGAGATGTGATACTTATCCTACCTGATTGCTAGCTCTTGGTACCATATTAGATATGTGGAATCATAGTACTTTACATGTTTTTTCCTGAGTAAATTGTCATTGACTTTAATGTGGAACCTGAAACAGGTAATTGAATATTTCCATTTGTTATAGGTATAGTTACCCATTTAAATGAAGTCTTCCTTAGAAGATGAATACTACTATGATACTCTTTTGAAATGTCTTACAATGCTGCTAGTTGTAGTTTCTGTAATCAAAGCTCCAATGTATATATTTTTTTTAAAAAAAAAAGATGGACAAAGATAAAAAAATAGTAATCAATGTTTTACAATAGTGTAGCTTAACCAGTCAGAGTGACTATTATTTAAAAAAAAAATCAAAAACAACAGATGCTGGTGAGGCTACAAAGAAAAGAGAATGCTTATACCTTTAGCGGGAATGTAAATTGGTTTAGCGACTGTGGAAAAGAGTTTGGAGGTTTCTCAAACAACTTAAAACAGAACTACCATTTGACCCAGCAATCCCATTACTGAGCACATAAAAAAATTGTTCAACTAAAATAAATCACTCAACCAAAAGGACACATGCACTCATATATTCATGACGGCACTATTCAAAATATCAAAGACATGGAATCAACCTAGGTTCCCATCAATAGTGGATTGAATAAAGAAAATGTGGTATATATATACCATGGAATACTACACAGCCATAACAAAAAAAAAAAATTGGCCAGGAACGGTTGCTCACACCTTTAATCCCAGCGCTTTGGGAGGCTGAGGTGGGCAGATCACAAGATCAAAAGTTTGAGACTAGCCTGGCCAACATGGTGAAACTTTGTCTCTACTAAAAATACAAAAATTAGTTGGGTATGGTGGCAGGTGCCTGTAATCCCAGCTACTCGGAGGCTGAGTTGGGAGAATTGTTTGAATCCAGGAGGTGAAGGTTGCAGCGAGCCAAGATCACACCATTGCACTCCAGCCTGGGCAACAGGGCGAGATTGCATACCCAAAAAATAAGTAAATAAAAATAACAAATCTTGCCCTTTGCAGCAACATGGATGCAGCTGAAGGCCATTATCTTAAGTGAATTAGCACAGAAGAGAAAACCAAATACTGCCTGTTGTCACTTATAAGTGGAAACTAAACATTGTATACTCGTGAACATAAAGATAACAACAATAGATGCTGGGGATGAAAGGAGGGAGAGGGGTAAGTGTTGAGAACTAACTATTGAATACTATTCTTACTACCGGGGCAATGGGATCAACCTACCCCAAACTTCAGGATCAGGCAATATAGCTGTATAACAAAACTGTATATATACCCCTGAATCTAAAACAAAATCAAAATTTCAGGACTCTTTCAATTAAACAATGTTATTTATTCTACTTATTCCTCAGACCCTAACATAGTTGATGATGCTGGAGGCATTTCAGAGTTGACACAGCTGGTATAATTTCTGTGAAAGTTTCAGTGAGTGAGTGAAATGTGAGGCTCCTTTGAAAAGCCATTCTCCCTTATTTTTTAAAAAAAGTTTATATCCTCTCAAAGGAAGACTTCTCAAACACCACCATTTTATGAGTAAAGATAAGTAAAATCACTTCATCCAAGTGTAAGTAACATGCATAAGAAAATTCTCATAAAAATTTTCTAGAACCTTTTCATTTAGTTCAATAACACTCAAAAGGCAATAGTGATAAACTTGAAAGTTGGCAGTAGTGGAATATTCCTCCATATAACACCCAGACAATACTGAAGAAAACTGCTGCCATATTTTCTAAGTTATTAACCTTTACAAGGATATATATATTTTTATGCATAAATAAAATGTTCTCCTTTAATGTGAACTTAAGTTGGAAATGTTAATCAAATAAAGAAATAAAGAAAGCTGCTCCCTTTTATCCTTTGTACATTTGCCTTTAAGTTACATCCTGGAAAAATAATCGTAGAAAATATTTGAACCTCTTGTATTGATCATAACAATGGCATTCTATTATATGAAAACAGGTAAAGGTATTAGTTAAGGTAGATACCTTTTTCTTAGAAGCATGCTATATAATCCTGATGCTCTTAAAATCTATATCTGATTCCTTCATTAAAACTTCCCATTTTCACTATGCTTCTAGAAAACTTCTTTATCCAAAGTAATTCCAGTTTTTTTTTTTTTTTTTTAAGTTCTGGGATACATGTGCTGAACGTGCGGATTTGTTACACAGGTATACATGTGCCATGGTGATTTGCTGCACCTATCAACCCACCATAGGTTATAGGCTCAGCTCGCATTAGGTATTTGTCCTGATGCTCTCCCTCCTCTTTCCCCTCACCCACCAATAGGCCCTGGTGTGTGATGTTCTCCTCCCTGTGTCCATGTGTTCTCACTGTTCAGCTCCCACTTATGAGTGAGAATATGTAGTGTTTGGTTTTCTGTTCCTGTGTTAGTTTGCTGAGGATGATGGTTTCCAGCTTCGTCCATGTCCCTGCAAAGGACATGAACTCATTCTTTTTTATGGCTGCATAGTATTACATGGTGTATATGTGCTACACTTTCTTTATCCAGTCTATCATTTATGGGCATTTGGGTTGGTTCCAAGTCTTTGCTATTGTAAAAAGTGCTGCAATAAACATTTATGTGCATATGTCCTTGTAATGGAATAATTTATAATCCTTTGGGTATATACCCAGTAATGGGATTGCTGGGTCAAATTGTATTTCTGGTTCTAGATCCTTGAAGAATCGCCACACTGTCTTCCACAATGGTTGAACTAATTTACACTCTCACCAACAGTATAAAAGTGATCCTATTTGTTCAGCATCCTTGCCAGCATCTGCTGTTTCTAGACTTTTTAATGATTGCCATTCTAACTGGCGTGAGATGGTATCTCATTGTGGTTTTGATTTGCATTTCTCTAATAACCAGTGATGAGGTTTTATTGATATGTATGTTGACTGTGTAAATGTCTTCTTATGAGAAGCATCTGTTTATTTCCTTCACCCACTTTTTGATGGGGTTGTTTATTTNTCTTTGCTATTGTAAAAGTGCTGCAATAAACATTTATGTGCATATGTCCTTGTAATGGAATAATTTATAATCCTTTGGGTATATACCCAGTAATGGGATTGCTGGGTCAAATTGTATTTCTGGTTCTAGATCCTTGAAGAATCGCCACACTGTCTTCCACAATGGTTGAACTAATTTACACTCTCACCAACAGTATAAAAGTGATCCTATTTGTTCAGCATCCTTGCCAGCATCTGCTGTTTCTAGACTTTTAATGATTGCCATTCTAACTGGCGTGAGATGGTATCTCATTGTGGTTTTGATTTGCATTTCTCTAATAACCAGTGATGAGGTTTTATTGATATGTATGTTGACTGTGTAAATGTCTTCTTATGAGAAGCATCTGTTTATTTCCTTCACCCACTTTTTGATGGGGTTGTTTATTTCTTGTAAATTTATTTTAAATTCCTTGTAGATTCTACAACCATCTGATCTTCAACAAACCTGACAAAAACAAGCAATGGGGAAATGATTCCCTATTTAATAAATGGTGCTGGGAACCTGGAGAGCCTTATGCAGAAAACTGAAATTGGACCCCTTCCTTACAATTTATACAAAAGTTAACTCAAGATGAATTAAAGACTGAAACATAAAACGTAAAACCATAAAAACCCTAGAAGAAAACCTAGGCAATACCATTCAGGGCCTAGACATGAGCAAAGACTTCATGACAAAAACACCAAAAGCAATTGCAACAAAAGCTAAAACTGACAAATTGGATCTAATTAAACTAAAGAGCTTCTGCACAGCAAAAGAAACTAGCATCAGAGTGGACAGGCAACCTACAGAATGGGAGAAAAATTTTCCAATTTATCCATCTGACGAAGATCTAATATTCCAAATGCTTTTATCCATTCATTTATCTTCTATGTTAAAGCATTTACATAGAACTGGTTATGTAAGTTAACCCAATTCCCTCCCAAGAGCTAGATTTTCATAAATAATTTCAAAATGTTAACCTCCCCTAAAGAAAACCTCACTCAGATTTATCAAAATAGGATGGAGTACTTCTCATCATATATAGATCTAGCACATTTGTAGCTAAACTCTGTGAACTCTCTCAGTTTATGTACTTACCTTGATTAAAATCTTCCCTTGTAAAGAATTCATCTCCAATCTTATTTTGATAGATAGTCTTTTGTCCCATTCATGTTTACTCTTATGGTTAAACATGTGAGTTTGAGATAAGGCAGCCAGGGGATAACATTTAGTTTTGCCATTAACATTTTTATAGCATATGACTTGATTCTTTGAGGCTTAACTTATGCATGTGTATTAAAGGAACAATAATAATATTTACTACAGGGTATTCTTATAAGTATTGCATAACATAAATAATGTAAAATCGATACATTAGAATAGCACATTGAAAGAATTTAATGTGTTAACTATTCTCATTCTCAATAATTTTATTATTCTGCTGTTTTTGCATCTCTTTAAGCAATGTAAAATGAAATGAGATAGAGCAAAATAAGCATGGTGTTTTAAGTTAAAAAGTCCTGAATTAGTGACGTGATTCATACCTTATTTGCTGTGTGACTTTAGATTAGTGTCCTAACCTCTTTAAGTCACATAGTGGTGATTCAATGACATGATGTGTATATAGGAGCTGACATGAATTGTGTTCTTATCAAATGCCTGTTGAATAAATATATGAGTTATATGAATGATGTACATATCAGTATTGGTTTTAACAGTTTCAAAACAACCTTTATTAAATCATTTAACATAGGTTTATTTCTTACATATAAACAGTATACTATGGAAAGCACTAGGAATAACTTCAAATAGGCCTGGTAAGGACCATTATCTACCTATATGGTATGTAATATTAACCAATTCAACCATATGCATGCTGTTGAATTGGTTAATAATTCTCTGGAAACAGTAACATGTGTCTTTGCTCAGGCCTAAATTATAATTCATGTACATCTGAGTGTGCCTAGAAAACTGATGGGGAAGGCCTTCTCAAAATCGATTCCCATAACCCCTTATCTTTTCCTCTAGAAACCTAACAAGACACCTGAAGCAATGATGGGTGTGACCACAAGAGCAAAAAGTCTAGAGTAAGACACTAAGAGAAAACATTCAAGTTCAGCAATGAGTACACTTGCAAGGCAGACTCTGATATAAGCACTGGGGAAACAGAGACTTTGGAGCTAAGTGGCATGGCTGAAAAGGATCCATGGATCCAGTTTGAGGACCAGGATATAGTCACTGGGCAAAGATTTTCAGTGTCAGCTGAGAAGCAACAAATCTGAATTACCTAAGAGATAATGGGTGAGGCCATCTCAGTTATGTAATCTAGACATATTTATTTCTCTACACCAGGGTTCAATCTTGGTAAAAAGAAAACTTAATTTAGTGTTTACATATAAGTCACTCAACTACAATAGTCAAAACAATAATAGTTAATTCTAATGTTTACCAGATGAAATATGCCTTTCTATAATCAAGTTCTTATTACTTATTGGCTTCACAGGGGTTGGTCTTTAAATTACTTTTATAAAGTCATTAGAATATGCATTATGACTAAATACACATTAAATGCATTAATAAATTATTCCTCTTTTTAGACATATAGTTTCTCCAGTGGTTTCTATTATTTTCCAAAATCATGTAGTAATAAACTGATCCATAAATAAGAAGTGAAACAACACTTTCGATTGTACATGTGCTATTTTAAAACTCGATTATAAAAGTTAATGGTCCATAGACCCTTTTTTTAAGTTCACAAAAGGTACTTATTTAACCCAGTCTTGGAATCTCTGACAATTACAAGCATGATGTTGTTATATTGGATTAAAATTCAATTAAACTACAAAGCTACATCTCTTCCTCCAGAAACTCTCAGAGAAATAAGAAACAATCCTTGAATATAAGTTATTTCCAGATTTGATTTTAAACAATATATTTGCAATAGAATTATGTAGAGAATATGATTGAAAATAATTGAGAAACAAAATTGAAATATTGTAGTATTATTTCCAGAAACAGATAAGATGACTCACACATGCCCAATAACTTTTCAAATGAAAATAGATGGAAATCTCTTGCCACTTGACATTAAAATTTCAATAGCAAGTGTATCTGGCTATATTCCAAGCTGAGTAATTATATTTGGTCCACAGCATAGACATTTGATGCCTCAAAATACTTCAATCTAACTTTGAGGTGTATAAAAAACCTAGGTCCAGGACATTCTAGCAAACTTGCGGTTCTTGGAATTGGTTATCAAGCATGAAACTTAATAATTCCAGAAGTTCCTTTAGATATCTTGCTAATTCAGAATCAAGAGAAAGTATGGCTGAATTGTTTTCACTCACTCAATCAATTTTGGCATGTTCACTTGTTTTAATGAATAGTGTTGAAAAATAATTAATAGAATTGGGGGCTAACATTAAGAAATGGGATTTAGAAAAAAATAAACCTCCAAGAGGATGTGCCAAATTCTGCCTGAGTTGCTCTCATAGAGTGGCAGCCCATTAACAAGCTCCTTTGGAATATTCAGTGAGCAAGGAAAAGGCAGGCTCCTGGGTCTTTTTGTATTATTCTAAGTTCATTACATGTTTTGGAAGTATGAGAGAACAATGTAATTTGTGAGATGATGCCCTTTGCCCTCATATATGTGGGTTCTTGCACTAAGCCTCCACTGTGGAAGATAATCTATGGAACTCTAGAAACATTAATGTGCTTGATCTCTTACAAGAGACAAGCACAGTAACATAAGCATCCAGATTCAGAAACTGTTGTATTATGAAAGGGCATTGTAAAATCAGGCTGAATTTAAAGCAGAGATTTTAAAATTAAGGACTATTTCCGTAAAAATGTAGTTTAGTTTTGAAGAGAGGTTTGCAATTTATAGAACACTATGTATAGACGTTATCTTATTTAATCTTCAGAATAGCCCTAATAAAAAATAGATATTATATTTAATTTAAAGATAACGAAATTTAATCCCATAAAGACCGAGAGATTTTTTTTTCTGTTTATTAGAATGGAAGGGCAGAGTTAGGAGTGACACACAGGTGTACTGAATTTGATTCCAGTTGAATGCCCCCTCTTTGAAACAGGCCTCCTTATGTGGTGTTATTCAACTGAATGTCTACTACTCATAAATGATTCACCATTGCAATAAACATTGCCATGTAATTGATAAGAGTTAGAAGCTCAGGTAAAGTTATTCTAGCTTAAAGCGATTTTCTATTTTAATTTTTTGGATCAAATCTGCAAGGCTATTATGGGAAAACTAAAATTCCATTTGATTTGCAGAATTCCATTTAAAACAACTGGACTATTTTGTCATGCAAAGTGAACAGTAGTAAAAAGACATATTTGATGCAATCAAACCACATCTATAGATCTATAGATGAGGTTTTATTTATTTTTTATTGTTGTTGTTGTTGTTGTTGTTTTTGAGACAGAGTTTTGTTCTTGTTGCCCAGGCTGGAGTGCAATGGCACCATCTCGACTCACCGTAACCTCTGCCTCCCAGGTTCAAGCGATTCTCCTGCCTCGGCCTCCCTAGTAGCTGGGATTACAGGCATGTGCCACCTTTGTATTTTTCATAGAGATGGGGTTTCTCTATGTTGGTCAGGCTGGTCTCAAACTCCCGACCTCAAGTAATCCGCCCGCCTCGGCCTCCCAAAGTGTTGGGATTATAGGCATGAGCCACCATGCCCGGCCCTAGATGAGGTGATTTTAATCTTACAACTCTCTCTCTTTTTTGTTTTTTTAAGTATTTCTTTTTATATATTTAGAGGGCACAAGTACAGGTTTGTTATATGCATATACAGCATAGCAATGAAATCTAGACTTTTAGTGTACCCATCACCTGAATAGTGAACATTTTAGCCAATAGGACTCTCTTTTTGAAATAAGAATAAAGTTAAGAATAGCAGTGAGTAACACTGAAGGAATCTTTTATATCAGGCATTATCCTAAGTGACTTACATCTATTACTTTTTTGAAAGCTTACAATATCCACATGAAGAAAAAAATATTTTCCCCTTTTACCATAAAACTGAGGCGCAGAGCCTAGACTAGAATAACTTCTTAAGGATTGCATAGCAGGCCAGGTTGGCTCCAGAATACATGGATTTAAGGAAGATACCATGCTACCTCCTACAAGAGTAGGATTATATAATGGAGAGGAACTGGAGTCACACAGAATCAAGTGGATTCCTGGCTCCATTGCTGCCCAGCTGTGTTACCTTGAACCAGATATTTACCTAATTTCTGCCGTGGTTTATTCTCTGTAAAATGGAGATGCTGGTAAAGCCTTTTCCCTAGGATCACTAGAAGGGTCAAGTGAGACGGTGTGAGTTAAGTCTACTTTCTTGCACATTAAGTAATGAACAAATGGTAATTGTAGAAGAACAGCATAAATAAATCGTACTTTAAAAATAATCTACCCTAAGCTCTTAATTTTAAAAGGAAGATGAGAAAACTAAATTCCAAAGGGCTAACTGGTTGATTTTATATCATTTTGTCAGTGTCAGAATGAAGAGTAGAAGCCAGGCCTCTCAATCCTTCTAGGGTTCTTTGAACCAAAAAGTAGTAAAGAATTTTATCTCATGTGTCATTTCTCCCATTAAAAAGAAATTATTCAATCTCCTGACCTCATGATCTGCCCACCTCGGCCTCCCAAAGTGCTCGGATTACAGGCGTGAGCCACCGTACCTGGGCAACATGGTGCAACCTGGTATCTACCAAAAATACAAAAAATTAGCCAGGCGTGGTGGCGGGCGCCTGTAGTCCCAGCTACTCGGGAGACTGAGGCAGGAGAATGGTGTGAACCCGGGAGGCGGAGCTTGCAGTGAGCCGAGATCATGCCACTGCACTCCAGCCTGGGTGACAGAGTGGGACTCCGTGTGAAAAAAAAAAAGAAAAGAAAAGAAAAGAAGAAAGAAGGAAAGAAAGAAGGAAGGAAGGAAGGAAGGAAGGAAGGAAGGAAGGAAGGAAGGAAGGAAGGAAGGAAGGAGAAAGAAAAGAAACTATAATCATTTCCTCTGTCTAAGATGAGTCTACTGATGGTGACCATCATTGGAATATCTTTTTAGTCTTGTCTGTATGTCATAAGTATTTGCAAGTAAACTGTAAAAATGTTTCTTCTATCAAATATCGATAAATAAATTGCCTTGAAAAAAATAAGAAATAGCAAGCATAATCCCAAATTTTGTGTTTTTGAGGCAATAAATTCACAGAGGAATCATTTTTCTTGCTTCGCAGAGTTAGGATGTCTGCTTATTTATGTATTGACAGCAGCCGTGGCTTGAAGTAAATTCAAGAACTAAGAGGTCAGGAGATCCACAAAAATATTATAAAAAATAAAAACAAGCCCAAGCAAATGCAAAGCAAACTCTGAAAGCAAGAAAACCTTCAACTTTGGCTTACTTGTCCATCTGAAAAATTCCTAAGCCAATCACATGGAGCATTTTACCAAGACAATGAGCATACAAGATGTCAAACTGATCATGTTGTCTTAACTTATGGCTTTCAAATAAAGCAGTCCCTGATGCCAGAACTGCTACTGGTAGGGCAAGGATTGAAATGAACTTTGTCATATTTGATAGTTTTATATGGGTACCATAGTATTCAAAGAGAATTCAAGTTATCTAAAGGCAGGAGTCTTAAAAATCTTAAAAATCTTCTCATAGTTGCATAAAATTAACTAAAGAGATTTTTTTTAAAAGAAGAAAAGAGAAATAACATAGTTATTAATTGAATTGAAATATGGTTCCTAAGACTATTAACAGCAAACAAGGGTAAATGTATTTGTTCATTTGATATTGTAGGGTCACTACCTTTCAGCAGTAAAATCTACAGATAGACTAAAGAAAGGTACAAAGATAAGTGAAGATTAAATGCAATGATGATCCAGCTTTATGCAAAATGACAGCTGAATTCTCCCTGCACTCAGCCTATGATGGAGGTGTTTTAAGTTATCATTCTTTCATTTTTTTAATCTGAATAATAGATGCCACTTACAAAACGAGACTTGGCCATATACTTAATCTTTTTCAAGCTGACTCAGTTGTAAAGTAGCAGCAGCAGAAACTCTGAACTTATAGCCTGGAAAGAAGGAAATCACAGTTTAGCAGTCTAAGATACCAACACTGTTTTGATGAGGTTTTCCTTAATAGCATATTATTTGACACTCATGGTAGTATAACAAATTGACAAGTGGAAGAAATTTAGAAAACAGCCAAAGGAGATACTTTAGATTTTACTTGGGCAAATACAAAATAGGCAAAATTCTAACAGTGAACAGACTAAGGATGCTCCCTTTATTTTTCTGATTATTAAGTATCTATACACTGAGCTGAATAAAAGATAGGAATACTTAACGAGGCATACAAAAAAAAAAGATAAAAGCTGGTGGGAAAGTGCAAATCAGATATAAAAACCAGTAATAACTGTGATCAATATGGTTCTATTTCTATCTCAACTTTTCTTTGTTTTCATCTGTCTTGCTATACTTTGGTTTATCCATTGAAATGCACCAATCTCTTCTAGAATACAGCATATTATACATTTAAAATAAGAAAACAAAAAAAACACATATAATCAAATGGAAAAACACTGTTAATATGTGTTGGTGTTTCTTTAATGTAATTCAAAACCTTTTACAAAACATCTATTAGCATCTACTGGTAATACTTTCACTGATGTAAGTATATACGCAGACACATGTACATAAGTGTACAGCTCAATGACTTTTTATGAAATAGACATCTCTGTAACAGCACCAATATCAAGAAAAAAGACATTACCAGCATCATGAGAAGCACTTCTGTGCTGCCTTCCCATTTCTATCCTACCAAGGGTACCGGCTGTCCTGACTTCTATCAGAGTACATCAAGTTGGCCTGTTTTCATATATTATATACTATAATCAAAATATATGTATTCTTGTGACTTCTTTGGTTCAAATGTTTATTTACATCATTATATTTATACCATTCAGTATGTAAACTCATAATAATATTCATAAATACCTTACTATATAGGTAATTTGTCTATTTTAAAATTGGGTTATTTGTCTTTTGGGTTTTGGAGATTTTTTTTTTTTTTTACTTCTTTGTATATTCTAGATATAATTTTCTAAAAGCAGTAAAGAATTTTCTCATGTGTCATTTTTTTCCATTAAAATATTTACAAATATTTTCTCCCATTATGTAAGTTGTCTTTTAACTCTTTTGATGGTATGCTTTGGACAAAAATTTTAAATTCTGATGGTGTACATTTTATGTATTTTATTTTATGTCTTTTTTGTTGTTGCTCACGTTTTTGGAGTTATAGTTCAGAGCCTTTTGCTAAATCTAAGGACACAAACATTTACTCCTATATTTTCAAGTTTTATAATTTCAGTTCCTATATTTATGTCTTTGATCTATTTTGAGTTAATGTGTGTATATGGTGTGAGGTAAGGTCCAACTTCATTCCTTTGCATATGGCTATCCAGTTGTATCAGTACTATTTGTTGAAAATACTATTTTTTTTTCTCTATTGAATTGTCTTGGCACTACTATCAAAAATTATTTGAATTGCTGTATGTACGGGTTTATATCTGGACTCAATTTTATTGCATTAATCTATATGTCTATTCTTCATCAATTATTACACTGTCTTGATTACCACTGCTTTGTAGTAAAATCAATAAGTTTAAGTCCTTCTAATTTATTCTTCTTTTTCAAGATTTTTTTTTACGATTCTAGTTTATTTGTAATTCCATATGAAATTTAGAATCATCTTATCAATTTGTACAAAGAAGTCATTTGGAATTCTGATGGGGATTATGCTGATTTTGTAGATCAATTTGGTGTGTATTATCTCAACAATGTTAAATTTTCAAATCTATGCACATAGATTATTTTCCATTTATTTAGATCTTCTTTAATGTATTTCAACAATGGCTTGTAAACTTCAGGGTATAAACCTTGCAATTCTTTTGTTACATTTATTTCAATGTTATTTTTAAATTACTATAGTAAATAGCACTTACACTATACAATTATACTATAATTATATAAATTATATATAAATTGTGTTTATCAGTTTAACAGCTATTTACTGGATCTTTTAGGATTTTCTATATACCAAGTTATGTTATCTGCAAACAGAACTTTTTTCTTTCTTTCCAATTCAGATACCTTATATTTACTTCTCTTGTCTATTTGCTCAAGCTAAAACCTCCTGTACAAATAGAAACATCGAGAGTGCACATTCTTGTCTTGTTCTTAATCTTAGGAGGAAAGTATCCAATCTCTCACCTTTAAATATAATGTTAGCTGTTGAATGTTAGCTATAGGCACCTTTTATGAGATTGAGGATGTTTCTTTCTGTCCCTAATCTATTCAGTGTGTATTATCATGAAAGGGTTGTAGATTTGTCAAATTCTGTATCTAGTTAGATGATCATGTGAATGTTGTCTTTTATTCTATAGAGATAATGAATTATGTTAACTGATTGTCAAATGTTAAACCAATATTACATTCCTGGAATAAATAATAATTGGTCGTGATGTGCAATTATTATATGTTGCTGGTTTGGGTTTGTAGTATTTTGTTGAGTGTTTTTACATCTATATTCATAAAATGTATCAGTATTCTTACCTTGTGATATCTTTGTCTAGTTTTCATGTCAAGGTAACACTGGCTCCATATAATGAGTTAGGAAGTGCCTCCACTCATATATTTTGCAGGAGTTTGTGAAGAATCATTATTAATTTATAATTAATTGAGAATCAATAATTTATGAAATAGAGTTTGGGAACTATTGTTTTTGACAAGCTTCTCTCTAGATAGAATAAAAATACCAACATTTGTGTTTTTTATCTTGGGTTCCCTATTGATTTTTTTTAAACAGTTTTAGAAAGTAGTTTTGAAGACTAAAACTAGAATTACTTTTTGTTTTCAAGTTCAATTTTCTGGTGCCTAAAGATATAGAATGCTGAAGTATGCTAGAAACAATTCACTGATTGAGACTCAAGATAATTACTAGGTATGAACTCTGAAGTTAATTATACATCTTGATAGATTTTATTAGGTTGTTATTTTGCTGTGTGTGTGTGTGTGTGTGTGTGTGTGTGTGTGTTTTAAGGACACAAACCAAGGTTCTTTTTTTTTTATATATACTTTAAGTTCTAGGGTACATGTGCACAACGTGCAGGTTTGTTACATATGTATACTTGTGCCATGTTGGTGTGCTGTACCCATCAACTCGTCAGCACCCATCAACTCGTCATTTTCATCAGGTATAACTCCCAATGCCATCCCTCCCTCCTCCCCCTCCCCATAATAGGCCCCGGTGTGTGATGTTCCCCTTCCAACGTCCGAGTGATCTCATTGTTCAATTCCCACCTATGAGTGAGAACATGTGGTGTTTGGTTTTCTGTTCTTGCAATAGTTTGCTGAGAATGATGGTTTCCAGCTGCATTCATGTCCCTACAAAGGACATGAACTCATCCTTTTTTTATGGCTACATGGTATTCCATGGTGTATATGTGCCACATTTTCTTAATCCAGTCTGTCACTGATGGACATTTGGGTTGATTCCAAGTCTTTGCTATTGTGAATAGTGCCACAATAAACATACGTGTGCATGTCTTTATAGCAGCATGATTTATAATCCTTTGGGTATATACCCAGTAGTG
>NW_016806443.1:3638153-3641367 GCF_001698545.2 Rhinopithecus bieti
CTTTTTTTTTTTTTTTTTTTTTTTTTTTTTTTTTTTTTTTTTTTTTTTTGAGACAGAGTCTCGCTCTGTCACCCAGGCTGGAGTGCTGTGGCCGAATCTCAGCTCACTGCAAGCTCCGCCTCCCGGGTTCACGCCATTCTCCTGCCTCAGCCTCCGGAGTAGCTGGGACCACAGGTGCCGCCACCTCGCCCGGCTAGTTTTTTTTTTGTAGTTTTTAGTAGAGACGGGGTTTCACCGTGTTAGCCAGGATGGTCTCGATCTCCTGACCTCGCGATCCGCCCGTCTCAGCCTCCCAAAGTGCTAGGATTACAGGCTTGAGCCACCGCGCCGAGCCTACAGCTCTTAAAAATACCAAGAAAGGCCTAACTGTAAAGGTCAAGCAAGTGGATTTTATCAGATGATTTTCCCTTTCTCATGGATGAACTATATAAAAAATGGCATATTTGATATAAAATCTATAGATAGAGGGTAATTAAAATGGAGACAAAGAACCATGATACTGTAATTAAACTTCAAATGTTACATTCTGTACATCAAAACAAACTCGATGTGACTGTTTTTCCCTTGCAATTGTCCAAAATAAAATATATTTAAAGCACCATAGAATCCAGCAGGAGAGGTTGGGGGAAAAAATGTATAATAAAACTCTGACTAAATCTCATGTTTGCACAATCAATACTATAAAAAATGTGGTCTAATGATTACAACCCCATATGACAAACAATTTGTCACTGAAAAAGCAATAGCTTTCTAATAATGTGACAAATATTATTTCCAAATTTCAAAGTCAGCAGTAAAGTTTGAGGACCTCTATTTATATTCAGATCTTTCACTAGGTTCTACATTATCAGTTTATCCGGTTTCATGTTAACCTCAGAGATTTAAAGGACACTCTTCAGAGTAAATCAGCTGTGTGTCCTTCAGAGCAGTGAATTCAACTTAAATGCACACTCATGGGAAGATCCACTTTTATAACAGAGCCTGTGTTTTATAATTTGCATGTTCCTTTACTCACAAAGAATCACTTTTTTAAAGGTATTTTATGATTTCTGTTCATATTATACTATTGAAATAACCAGGCATTGGCATCACTGATTAATTGGAAATAGAATAAATTCATTGAGGCTCCTTGTGCTGTTTCTGAATTTTACTATATCTGTAAAAATTGTCAGTAAATTTTAAAATTTGTTTTACCTATTATTTTCAGTTATTAATGTAAACTAGTGTTATTAAGACTTTTAGATTTATTTGGCATACAAAAAAAAAGTTATCTAATGCAACTTTAACCAGAGCAAAAAAGACCAGATTATTCTGACATCATTTCAAAAACATGGATCTAACTGATAAAACACATTGATCAATAACCTCTGTGTAGAATTCCTCCATCCAGTGGACCTGAACAGCCAAGCCTAAAATGAGGACAATTGGGGCAAAATATATCATGAAGTTCTTGGTGAGCAGGATTCATATGAAAAAGGATGAAGCTCGGAAGGAAGCAGATTACTCATTCTCTTCTCCATGTTAAATCTGATTTCTGAAATGACTATAATCAACCAAGTATCTAAGACCCATCGCAGAATCCTAAAACAGAGATGATCCTAAAACTGAGTCTGGGTAGAGGATTTTTTTGTTTTGTTTTGTTTTTGTTTGTTTGTTTGTTTGAGACAGAGTCTCACTCTATCGCCTAGGCTGGAGTGCAGTGGCACGATCTCAGCTCACTGCAAGCTCCCCGTCCCAGGTTCACGCCATTCTCCTGCCTCAGCCTCCCCAGTAGTTGGAACTACAGGCACCCGCCACCACGCACCACTAATTTTTTTGTGTATGTAGAGACAGGGTTTCACTGGGTTAGCCAGGATGGTCTCGATCTTCTGACCTCGTGATCTGCCTGCCTCGGCTTCCCAAAATGCTGGGATTACAGGCGTGAGCCACCGCACCCGGCCTGGGTAGATTTTTTGCATGCATTAAAGTTCTCATGATTTCAGATTTAGATCTCAAATTACAATCTTATTCACACACATGAGCTTAGGTAGGTAAGGTAACTGAGTGGCTTTATATAAAGATGATATGAAGTGGTAGGGCTGTTGTGAACATTCTCTCTCTAATGAAATTTACCTTCACGAGTTTCTTAAATTCTGGACTAGACAAATTATGTGGATATAATTCAACTCATGGAAGAATAGTTTACCACCCATGTTTAGACAAACCACTGGACACTAAAATGCACTATGAAAAACTACGATTACAAATTTATAAAGTTTAGCATAGGCACAGCAATTGGAAAGTCAACTATGCTTACTTCAATTGTGTTCACATTGTTTTATAGCCTTCCCTTTGTCAGTCCCTGAACATTTTCCAAGATACCTTTCTACCTAGCTTAAGCTATTAAACCTTGAGTCTGCCTTTTCAACACTGGACTAGGGGAACATTCCAATCAAAAAGAAATCCAAGAGCACTTCTGTTAAATTTTGCTTTTAAATGTAATCTGCTGGGAAAATTTTGAATGTTTTAGATAAAACTTATGATCTAATGTTTTACAGGAACACTAAACTTCAATTTTTAGGATGAGATTATATCTCTGAGGATTCTACTCTGCTCCATAGAATATATAATATGTATTATATCATATATATAATATATATGGCAACATATTTGAACTAACGTTATTGAGCCAATATCACACAGTATGTATAACTATATTTTGTTATATTTCTTAATTCCATTTTAGCAAATACCTCTGCTTTCCTCCTGATTATTTAAGATCAGCTTATTCATGAATTATTCTTCCATAGAAGTTGTAAAGGTTTTAAAGCTTATCTAAATATAAAATTTGAAATGCCATTGGATTGCATCAAAGTTATAGTTTAAGAACAACTGATTCACTCATAATAGTAAACCATCCCTTCTAAAAACATGAAATGTCTCTTGGCCGGGCGCGGTGGCTCAAGCCTGTAATCCCAGCACTTTGGGAGGCTGAGACGGGCGGATCACGAGGTCTGGAGATCGAGACCATCCTGGCTAACACAGTGAAACCCCGTCTCTACTAAAAAATACAAAAAACTAGCCGGGCGTGGTGGCGGGCGCCTGTAGTCCCAGCTACTCCGGAGGCTGAGGCAGGAGAATGGCGTAAACCCAGGAGGCGGAGCTTGCAGTGAGCTGAGATCCGGCCACTGCACTCCAGCCTGGGCGACAGAGCGAGACTCCGTCTCAAAAAAAA
>NW_016806443.1:3641444-3672588 GCF_001698545.2 Rhinopithecus bieti
AAAAAAAAAGAAATGTCTCTTAAAATTAAAATCTTTTATACCCTTAATTTTCTAGCTTTTCAACCTATAATGTGTGCATGATAAGCTGTTACTATATGAGTTAAAGTTTTAGTTGCTGGTGTGATGGTGTCCTGCTTTCTACATGGTGTCAAAAACTGTGCAGGGTCTGAGATTCTTACCTGACATGCAAGCTAATAAGTTAGCCTATCACAGTTTCTTGGACGCTGGCGGAAGATACATGACTTGGTTCAGAGACAAAAGGACAATTCATTACACACAGTGATAACATTAGCCAGAACATCCGTTTTTGCACTCATTCTTTGAAGTCCAGTTTCTATGAGGAAATGTGAAGAAGGCTAGATGATGCCTGCACATGCAGTGGGGGAGGAGGGGGGCTTTTAGGAGCTAAAACCTCGACTTAGAGAGCTCAAACTTTTTATAATGGAAAACTGACAAATCTTTTCTTACTCTGGACACCAACATCCTCAATAAGTGTATGAAAGTGCTGTAGGCAATCATATCCCTTCAGTTGGTTAATTGTTTAGAAAAAGTGTAGAGAAATGCTATTGCCTTTTATAGGCATATCTTGGGTCCAGGCAACTCATAGGGTTCTCATTAATTCTTTTTGTTTGTATGTTTATTCTATTGCTTTGTTTTCCTTAGGTAGATAAATAAATATCTGCATATAATGAGATTTATATATTTTCATTTCTAATCCTTGTACTTCTTAATTATTCTTTTTGTCTTTGGTACCAATAGTAAAAGAAGTATGTCTAAAATTTCCTTGTTAAGTATACTTAAGTATACTGTTTACTCTTGGTTTTAGTGTACAATTTTTATCAAGTTAAGGAAGTTTTCTTCTAGTCTTCATTTATTAAGAGTGTTTTTTTTTTAAGATAACTAAAAAATATTTTATAGAGATAGCAAAATATTTTTTTATTTTAATGGCTGACTGTCATTGATAAATTTTTCTTATACTGAATCATTCTTATATTTACATCCAATCTTATGATTATAACACAAAACTTGAAATTTGGTAAGCTTATGTATTATTTTAAGATTTAATGCCGGCCAGTCACGGTGGCTCATGCCTGTAATCCCAGCACTTTGGGAAGCTGAGGCAAGTGGATCACGTGAGGTTGGGAGTTTGAGACCAGCTTTACCAATAGGGAGAAACTCTGTCTCTTCTAAAAATACAAAAGTTAGCCGGGCATGGTGGCACATGCCTGTAATCCCAGCTACTCGGAAGGCTAAGGCAGAAGAATCGCTTGAACCTGTGAGGCAGAGGTTGCGGTGAGCCAAGATTGTGCCACTGCACTCCAGCCTGGGCAACAAGAGTGAAACTCCATCTCAAAAATAACAAAACAAAAAAAAAAGAAAAGAAAAGAAAAGATTTAATGCTATCTGTATATATTTTAATATCTAATGATATATATTTAAATATTTAATGTTACACATATATTCCTAAGTGTGTGTGTGTGCTCCTATGTAAAATAAGCCTATACTTTTCTTACATTGTCATCATCTTTATCGTACTCAAAAACATACTAGCTTCATAAAAGTAACTAGGCATCCTTGTCTTTTATTGCATTTTGTCAGACAATTTGTATAAAATAGGAATTTAATATTATTTGAAAATTTGTGCCAACTATCTTCAAAATCTTTTGTCCCCGGCTTTTGCTTTGTTACTAAATCATGTCTATTATTTTAATTTTGTTTAAAACTTATATTTATTGAGGAAACATTGGCATTATCTATTTTTAGGAAATTACAATTTTTCTCTAGATTTTCAAATTTGTTTATTTGTAGGGGAACCCATATATGACAATGGGAGAGTCGAAAGTAATGGGAAAAGAAAGAATTCATTTATAGGCATAGATAAACTCTTCAAGGAAGAAAATAAAAGTGGATGCCTACTTAACAGCACATTCAAAAGTAGCTTGATGAATTAAAGATCTAAATGTGAAAGATAAACTATAATAGGAGAAAAAGAAATCAAATATCTTATATATAGGCAGAAAGCTGCTTGAAAAACAAAACTTCAAAATCAAAGACAAAAAATTAATGAATGCAATTACACTGAAAATACAGACTGCTTGTCAATAAAAGTCATAGAAAACAATGTAGATACGGGTGGCTGACAGAGTGGGAGAAGGTATATAAAGGAGATAAAGGTTTAATATGTGAAAAACAAGACACACATCCCAATATAAAGATAAACAAAGGGAAACTTCCAAAAACCTACAGCAAACATAAAGTGTACTGTGAAAATTTAGAAGCATCCTCTTTTTAAAATGAGAGACAAGCAACGATGCCCCAAGGTTCTGTTTGGGATAGTAGGCATACAACATAGAAACCAACAGACTAAAATCCCGGTCCCCATGGGGCTTTTGTCACAGTGGAACTCTTGAGATAATCTCATCCCTTGAATCTGTAAGTATTGTTTTTGTATGTTTGTTTAGGCTGGATGTGGTGGCTTATTCCTGTAATAGGAGCATTCTGGGAGGCCAAGGAAGAAGAATCATTTGAGGCCAGGAGCTACCAGCCTGGACAGCATAGCAAGACTCTGTCATTCATCTCTATAAACAATTCATTCATCTCTATAAACAATATTCATCTCTATAAACAAGTCTAAAACTCAAAATTAATAAGGCAGTCATAAATTAATGATAAAAAGACCGACTTGTATTCATCTCTATAAACAATAATAACAATAATAATAATAATTAGCCAGATGTGGTGGTGTGCTCCTTTGGTCCCAGCTACTTGGGAGGCTGAAGTGGGAGGATTGCTTGAGCCTAGGAATTTGAGGCTGCAGTGGGCAATGATCACACCACTGCATTCCAGCCTGGATGATAGTAAGACTCTGCGTCTAAATAAATACAAAGTTTGTTTAGATTAAATACTGCTTAAAACCGTAAAATATTCTTTTTTCTAGAAAGCTTCAGGGAGGTTTTTATTTAAAAATTAATCATGATTCTAATAAACTGTCATACAAGAAAATAATTAAACAAGCACACGATGGAACCAATAGGTAAAGAATTCACTTAACTTATATTTAATACCTAGAGACTTGAAAGTAGAGTAATATTATGGAATTTATTGTAACTATTTTCTTTTTCTTTACTATTTTTTTAGGTTCAGGGGTACATGTGCATGTTCTTATATAGGTAAATTGCATGTTGCAGTAATTTGGTGTACAGATTATTTGTCACCCATGCTCTCATCCTACCCTTCACCCTCAAGTAGGCCTTGATGTGTATTGTTCCCTTCTTTGTGTTCATATGTACTCATTGTTTAGCTCCCACTTATAAGTAAGAACATACAGTATTTGTTTTTCTGTCCCTGCGTTAGTTTGTGTACAATAACAGCCTCCACCTTCATACATGTTCCCACGAAGGACATGATCTCATTTTTTATGGCTGCATAGTACTCCATGGTGTATATGTACCACGTTATTTTATTTTTCCAGTGTACTATTGATAGACATTCAGGTTAATTCCATGGTTTTGTTATTGTGAATACTGCTGTGATGAATGTACACATACATGTGACTTCATGCTAGAATGATTTATATTTCTCTATAATAGGATTGCTGGGTCATATGGTAATTCTGTTTTAGTTTTTTCAGAAATCCTTAAACTGCTTTCCAAAGTGACTGAACTAATTTACATTTCAATCAGCAGTGTATAAGCATTCCTTTTTTTTTCACAATCTCTCCAGCATCTGTTCTTTTTTTACTTTTTAGTAATAGCCATTGTGACTAGTGTGAGATGGTATCTGTTTGTGGTTTTGATTTGCATTTCTCCAGTGATTGGTGATGTTGAGCTTCTCTTTTCATATGCTTGTTGGCCACTTGTATGTCTTCTTTTGAAAAGTGTCTGTTCATGTCCTTGCTCACTTTTTAAGGGGGTTGTTTTTGCTTGTAGATTCAAGTTCTTTATAGATCCATCCTGTGTATTAGACGTTTGTTAGATGCATAGTTTGAAAATATTTTTTCCCATTCTGTAGGTTGTCTGTTTCCTCTCTTAATAGTTACTTTTATGGTGCAGAAGCTCTTTAATTAGGTCCCATCTGTCAATTTTTTGTTTTTGTTGCATTCGCTTTTGGCATCTTCATCTATTTGGTAGTCCAAAATAGATTATTTTACCATTCTATGCAGAAATGGAGAATTCTAATTGGGAAGAGAGGGTGTGGAAATGTTTGCCAGGTCCTGTGTCCAGAATGTCCTAGTTTATCATCTAGGGTTTTTATAGTTTAGGCTTTACATTTAAGTCTTAAATCCATCTTGAGTTGATTTTTGTATATGATGTAAGAAACAATTATAATTTCGGTCTTTTTATCATTAATTTATGACTGCCTTATTAATTTTGAGTTTTAGACTTGTAAGAATGAAGATGAGGCTGAAGTAAAAAAAAAATTAAAAGGAATGAGTCATCAAAAATTGTGACTTCATAGACTAATTAATGTGGCATATCACTTTTAGTATGTTTATAACAAGCTAAGGTACAAATATTCTGTTATTGTGGGGAAAACATTGTTTTGAGCTTTGTTTGGTTTTAGGTTAGTTTTGATCTTCAAAAAAGCAAGACTGACTCTATTGATCAATTGAATCATTGTTAACAGTTGGTGTTTATGTTGTCTATTTATGGAAAGAAAATAATGTATTCTACTTAAGAGAAAATAATCCAGTAGGTTTCTGATTCGATTGCTTAGATATTTTTGACAAGTCTTCCTGGATATCTGATATTTATTATATACTAAATTTTGAAGAAATCTCAAGTCTAATTAGTGGTAAGTCCCAATAACTTAAACTAAATGCAGACCTTCTGATTTAGGATTCCCAATGTTCATGCTAGTTTTGTACCACAATCTTACACAGATTCATCTGCCTGTTTTTTAGTGGAAGATTTCTGGTATATTTTTTCCCTAACTTTTTCTGTACATCTATTTCTTTGTAGTTCATTGAAATGGTTGACAATGATTTCTCCTACCATGGTTACAAAATACTAGGAAGTAATGTGAACATAGATTATACGAAGAGCTACTATATATCAAATTGTCACTAAAAGATCAATTGTAAAATGGAATCTAGAGAAACAGGGTGCAATTTTAAACCCAGAATAAATACCAGAAATTCATTGTATCAAGATTTGAAAACTAGTTGATATGTTTTGTAAGTTCTGCTATTTAATACACAGCAGAGAAATTTGAATGATTAAGGACTCAGATACCGCCACTTTCTAGACTCAATAAGGGGATATTAACAAACAAGGTCAAGCTGAGGTGTGGTGATAGTTTTCCGGTAGCCCAAAATAGATTATTTTGCCATTCTATGCAGAAATGGAGAATTCTAATTGGGAAGAGAGGGTGTGGAAGTGAGACACTGTACAAAACATGACAAACTGAAAAAAAGACTTCTCCTCTCCCCCTTACATTCATCTGCTTCCTATTGGAGATGATTTTATATAATTACTTTAGTCAAAATTGATAGACCCAAGGGACTAGACCTAGTTTTCCCTAGAAAATATTTTTTTCTTTAGGATTGTGGACTCAGAAGTTTAAAAGATCCAAAGTTGTCTCAGGTGATAGAACCTGGCTATTGAATCTGTAAGTTCGGGCCTATTAGAGGCTAGCTATGTGGAGAAAGTAGGTCTGTATTGACAGAGCAATAACGCCAACAGGCATGGTAGAAAAGATTTTCCTCCCTGGGAGCAGTTCTCTTGGCAAAAGGAGCATAGATCAACTTCCGCTCTTAGAGAACAGAAGTTATACTGTTCCTCTACTGGTACCCAAAATTACCAATGAAAAAAGCCACTAATGAGTCATATCCTTTGCCATTAAGCCAACAGGAGTGCCTCTGAATATACCTTTAGTTTAATAAAGATAAAATATTATCCCTTTCCTCCACTATCTCCTCCACCAAAGGTTTTTGAACAATTCAGGATAAGCTAATGTACAAGAATAAAGGTAGAAGGTTTCAGATGGTCCTTCTCTTTTTTGTTGAAGCAATATTGCTATTACTGGAATTAGAGTCAGCAGGGAGTAGTGCTGATTTGGAGCTAAAAATCATCATCCTGTACTGGGTAATCAGCGGGTATTGGATGAAGTCACAGTCCTGAACTGTTTTGCTGGCTGGAAGTGCTGTCAGCAAAAGAAATACAGGACAGCCTAGTTACAAATTGCACTTTATATAATAAACAGATAAAGAAAATTCTTATTAGGAGACTTCAAAAATGGCTGGTTTTTTCCAATACAGTTCTCAAAGACACTTAGAAGCCATTCTGACAATCAAAAAGATGGTATAGAAATGAACCCAATGCTTGATTAAGGTTTCAAATTAAACCGTATCAAATCTAGTGAGTACTTTGATTAAAAGAGTATGATAATAAAAAGAAGGGACAGTTGGGATGACTTTCCTAGATTAAAATCCAGGAAATAAACGATTGGTAGGAAGAAAAATAACTTCTTACCAGGCAATTTTATCCCTATATATCGGAACTGGCATTTGGCATTTCCATCTAAATTCCCACTGTATTTAAGGAAGGAAAAGTCAAAAAAGGGACAGAAATGTTTTCCTGGGATTAAACTTCTTTCTCACTTAATTTAGGCTTTTCAAGATTATTGTATCAAATCTCTTCCAAATCTAACCAAACTATAAAAATGCTTAACCTGAAACTCTGTCATAGTTATCCAGTGATAAAAACAAATTTGTTTTCTAATATACATCAAAATAATTGACAAATTTGTGTACAAATAAATAATAGTAAATGATATTAATTCCTAACAGTCCTGATGTTTAAAGCAGTACATAGTTCTCACTGTACAAAAAAAAAAAAATCATCACTGCCAGTTGAATATTTTTAATACCAAATAAAAAAGCTACTGTTGATTGAGGACTTACCATGTGTCCAGGTACTTTCTCTATCCAGTGTTTAGTGCACATTATTTAATTTAATTCCCACAAATTTATAAAGAATTTTTATTCCCATTTTAAATAGGAAAGAGACATGAAGTTAAAAATTAAAACTTTACCATTTGCTTTTTCAATAAGCATTTCTTGGTGTGATTGCTTCATACACACTGCGTGGTGGCTGCTATCGATTAAATAACAAATAAGGAACAGGCCTTATCATTAAAGAATATGTGCCCAGAGTCACATAGCGTGCTATCACTTGTAGGAATTAAACCTGTTTGTCTACAAGATGTATTCTTGATCTTCGTGAATGTTACAGCATCCTTCTCCCCACTCCCCCTACTTAAAACCAAAATTAAAACACAATATGTTATATTATAATAATTAAAATCAGATCTAAACTGTAAAATGAAGTTTCTCATTTTGCAATACCAACATGCGGGATCCGTTAGTTTCAGGAATGAAAGGTCCAGAGAGTTAAGGACCCAATAAATTGAAAACCTTTCGACTAGGACAAGCAATGTGAACTAGGGACCTCTGGATCGTATAGGAACAAATACGAAGCATTAGATCACCCTGTTGCTCTGCATACTCCAAAACATCTTTCTCATAAGTTATTAACCTGGTGTTTGCAATTCAAAAGACATGATGATCTTGTAGACCTTTTCCAATACAGATTTCATTTTTTAGTCCCTGAATCATAAAAACTCCCTTTTTTATTCCCAGCTGACTCTTCTCCATCTCCAAACTCACCTTGTAAGGTGCTATGTCATCTAAAGTCTATATTCTTTTTTGAAGTGAATTTTCTTTGAGGTCTCTTGTTAGTTTTCTTCCCTTAACCAAACCCCATTAAGAGTGCTCCAACATGGAAAAGCTTTCCTGAAGATCTTGAAGATGGTAATTTTCATATAGATTAAAACTGGCTAAAGAAAAAGAAAAACAGAAGCCTAGTTTGGTCGCCTCTTTTGATAGATTAGCATTAGTCTACTTAGTTGTAATCTATTTAACTGACTTGCAAAGCTGTTATAAACCCAAAACACCATAAAATGAAACAAAAATTTACATAATTGTGTTCTGCATCTAAAAATGTCTTTAATGGGGGCTATACCAAAAATGTCAAAGCACAGCTAATATTTTAAAACGTACTAGTTTTCATTTATTGAAAGCTTTAGTCTGTGTCAATGTTCTATCTTATATATTATTTGATTCAGTCTTTAAAAAAATCATAGGAGATGAGTATTATCTTTATTTCATAAGTGAGGAAAATGAGATGAAAGAAAGGTATAATAGATAACTTGTCTAATTCTCAAGAAGTTATGCAATTAATATTTAGTCTGCACAAATATTCATCATGTGATAATAATGTTTTGAATAAAGATAATATGGTAAGCTCTGTGACTCAGTATATGATCATAAAAACAAACTCTTTTGAGGTCATTTCTGAATGCCCATCTGCTTTGATTACTTTAGCTGAAATCACTGCCAGACTCTGATATACTAGCTCACCAAGGTATTTCCTTTTCCAGTTCAGAAAATGCACTAATTTTAATTAACCTACTCTTTCAGCCACTTATTTCCTAATTTATTCATGCTATAAATATGATTTATTCTACAAGTTTGGTATTTCAGAAAGCATTGCCTTGATTATTAAATTAAATGTAATACTACTAAATCTGTCTCCTGCATGTTATGATTTTTAATTGATTGCACATTATTTTTTAAATTTTATTTCATCAAAAATAAAATCATTCCTTTTGAACATACAAAATCAGCTCACAACTTGTTACTTCTGCCTGTAAGTACTTTTGATTTATGGCATTAGCTAGTTACCTAAGTGGATCTGGATCACTTGATAAATTCCATTTTAAAACTTTAATCATGTTTTTAGACGATATTCTAAAATACAGATATTTCTAACAAATTTTATTTTTTAGATTTAGAAAATGCTGTGACAGAGCTCTTTAAAATACTACTCATATCAAGAGAGATAAGATTTTTATGTGTGGCTTTTTTCTACAGACAATAGCTTAATAATGTGAAAGTTTACTCTGGTGACTGCCTTAGTCATAAGGTGTATTATTGGCATAATATATTTTTCAGAAGAGGCATTCAATTAGTTTTTAGATTAAAAAAAAGTTAAGGGAAATAATAAATGACCATGCCAATCCTTTCTATTTTCAAATTTGGGACAGTTCTGTGGATTCATACTTAAAAGTTTCTATTTCGCTTTCTTTCTAGCTACACCTACATACACACACACACACACACACACACAAACACACATATGCAAACACACACATAAACAAACACACACAAATACAGCAATATATATTCAGAAATAGCTCTTTCCAATAATTTGAACTATTCTTATACATTAGCTTATGTATGCATGTGTGTATACAAGCATATATGCATACATGTGAAAAACTAAAACCAAATTTGATAGAAGCATGAATATACATTATTCAACAAAGGAGCCAGGATGGTGGAATTAAAAGGGTTTCATCTCAGTGCTTTCCTAAGTATAAAATGCATATATTTAAAATTTTTACTTATCCCAGGGTAAATATAAAACTGATTCATTAAAAAATGATCTTTTAAGAATTCAAAGGACATAGAATTTTGTGAAATCTAGTATTTTACTTAAGGGCCTTTTTTCTTTCTAATTCCATCTCCCAATCTCTTATTTTATAAACCAGTTGATTCTTAAGTGGTAAAAAGTTTTGGGGGGTTGACATATTAACATATTAACTACAGACTATTCCTATGCAGTGAACATGTGTATATATACAATCCAAATTGTCAACTACTTTGTCGGAAACAGTTCCTATTGATTGGAAACTGGCTGAAGCGAAGTATAATCAAAATATTCTGAGTAAATTTCTCTGACAGGAGTAACTTTTCCCAGTATTTGAGAATTCCTCATTTCCTACAGCCATACAAACATTAGATATCAATATTTGTAAGCATTGATAATATAATTTATAATGAAATTGCCTTTTTATCTATTAATGTTAAGCTATATCATCTTTACATAGCCTTATAAGTCATTTGCACTCTTTCATTTTCCGCTTTTCTTTTTATTTTCACGTCCCTTGTAATGTTAATCTCTTTGTTACTGATTCTTAAGAGTTCATTTCTGATTAAGGATGTTAACATTTCGTCAAGCATTTTAAATATTATGTTTTTCCCATTTATTTTACTGTGGTGTTTTATTTTTTGGCTGTACAGAAATTATATATTGAAATATAATCTTGCTCTGCTTTTTTAAAACACGAATATACTTCAAATGGTAATCAATGGATTAAAAAAATCTTGCCTTTTAAATATTATAAGCCACATTCAATCATACGTTTGATTAGTCAGTGTTCTTTGGCTTTATCACTTCTCTTTCTCTAGTTCTGCACAGCATGTTTGTTCTGCATTTGCACTTCCTCTTATCAGTTGTAAAGTTACATTCCAACTCTACAGGCACACAGAATGAGAGAAGTAGAGCCTACACAACTGCAGTGACTGTAATTTTATAATTTTGGCTGTCAGGATCCTGTCTTGAAACGATAATTAATGCAATACATTTGCTAGCTTCTCTCAGGGGTGAAAAGAAAGATCTAATTGAAACCTTGTAAAGCAACTTCACAAGTGAAATGTAAAGGGTATTGCCTTTTATCTCCCAGCCCCACCTTGACATAGTCACAGATTATTAATGTTTCATAAAAATGTTGTAAATCTTTATGCTAATATCCCTACAACTGGTGAATTTAGGTCAACAATGATAATTGCATCTTTAATTGCTAATGTTTAATAGCATTTCGTTTCTGGAATCGGAAACTGTAGATTCTGAAAATGACTCTACAATTGGTCATAGTCATTTTATAATTCTCAAGAAGTTTTGCACCAGCATACATAAATTTAAGACAAAAGATATATTTCATATTCTAATAAAGTAGTGAATTGATTCATAAAAAATATCAGTGACATCTAGATAAAATAATAAGCACACTCCTCCTCCTCCTCCCACACTCACTGTGTTTGGTATCACCCTTTGAACACTGAATAAGGCATGTTGAAATCTTAATTTAAGATACTAAAAATAGTATCTTCTTTTCCTCTTCCTCCTTTTCTTCTTCTTCCTCATTTCCTTGTTTCTCCTCTTCTCCTGATGCTGCTGCAAAAGAGGACAACCTGATTTCTGAGCTATGCTTATACTGTCTAATTGAAAAATTATTATCTGTTACTGGCTGACTTTTGGCACTGATTTAAATCTCTCATCATCAAAGGAATTCCAAGAAGTTACTCTAGGATGTATTTACTCAACGAATATTTTCTGAACACCCACTATGTGCCTAACTTTAATATTCATGATGACTAGGCTTAGTGTATGAAACAGACTTAGCTTTTCTCTTTATGGAGCTTATCTTCATAATCACAGTTTAAAAAAAGAAGTTGACTGGTACATATTTGGTTATTAACTCATAGCTTTCAACTAATCTGATGATAGGAAATTCCAAGAAATAGTACTACATACTATGGTGTATAGTTGAGAGTACATTTCTTCCTTATTTTTCCTAAATTATGACCTTAGTATAATTTTTTTATGACAAAAGGCAACAGTATAGTGCCACAGATGCTGCTGTTGCCCAGCCTTTATCCTCTCTGCTTCATTGTTTTGGTGCATTTTGTAAGACTTCCAACAGCTAACATCTCAATCTCTTTGCCTGAGAGTGAGTCTCTGACTCTTGAAGATCAAATAGGCTTTGTACATGGCAGATGAGATGTCACAGAGAATTAATGACTTACCAAGCCAGTATTTTACCAATAACTGATCTTCACTGATGTATGAACACCCCAACTCTGTCACCCCTTGGGGAGATGACTTTGAAATTTCTTTAGGTAGTTTAAGCTCCAATTGCCCACAAAGATAACTTGCTTGATAATACACCCTTCATTGACTCTTTCTTCTCCCTGTCTCAATGTCCTACCTCATTGCTTATATTTCCTTAAATAACTTACAGACAAACTATTGGCATTTGAATTATTTTCTCAGTAGTGGCTTCTGAGGGAATCTAAATTAAGACAGTTGGTACTAGAAGTGGTTTTAAAATGCATATCCTTAGGATAAAATTCTAAAATTAGATTACTCAATGGCCAGATAATTATTAGACTCCATTATTGCTAATAAGTAGGGTAATTATTACTCTTAAAATTCTGTAAAAACACAATAACCAATACTCTCACTTATGGTGAATTATGATACAAATGGAATGAAATGCAGTAGCTTATTCAATATCTCTAGTGATATGGAGATAATAATTATTATATGAGCTGTGGAATTGCTTAGTCATTAAATAATAAAGGAAAAAAAAAAAACTGCTGATCAAGTCAATTCATGACATTCTTAGCTTAGAATATGACCATGTAAGCCATGGCAGTATTTACGGCAGTATTAAAGATATTATTATTTCTTGCAACCAGAGAGCACAATGTATTGAATATCAGACCTAGAATCTGAGTGTGAAAATAATACAGTTATAATGAAGGCTAAATTCGTATCCAGGCAAATCTTCTACACAAAAGTCAGAGTACTGAAAAGGAAAGAGTAGGACTTTAAGACCTTAGATGAGATATCTGGGTAGAGTGTTTCAGAACCTTGAACCCCAAGAATTCCCAGAACTTTCTGTGCTAGCAAAAGTGGCCCAGTCTTCTTACCAGAAAATGACATCCCTTTTCCTGAAGACCATGCAAAGACCTCATCTGAGGCAGATGTCTTATACAACTATGTTTTTTTTTTTTTCTCCTCCATAGCGGCTCCCAATTTTTCTCATTGCTTTTATACTGGTAACCATTATTATGATTCAGCAAAGCCCAACTGGGGAAGTAGTATTCTTGTAGTATTTGTTATCTACTGCTGCATAACAAATTACTATGAATTTAGCAGCTTAAAACAAAACCCATGTCTTACAGTTTCTGTGCGTCAGTCTGAATATGATTTCGCTGGATCCTTTCTTTCTTTGTTGGTGTCTCACAAAGGTGCTATCAAAGTGTCAGCCAGAACTTCAGTCTCATCTGATGTTTATCTGGGGAAGAAACTCTTGCCGAACTCACATAGTTTGGGGCAACATTCAATTCATGTGGGATGTTAGATTGTAGTTTTCTGAGGATTTTGCCCAATTTATACAGTAAAAACAACACAAGCGCACGCACACACACACACAACAAAAACCTTAAAAGTGGGTTACAAAAGGATGATGTCAACTAACACAATGCAAACTTACAATTGTATACAAATTTTCAGGGAACCTATTGCAGAAAAGGCAGTATCCTCTTGAGGAATACTCTGTAAAACAAATCAGGTAAACATCATGGTAAATCCCACAATCTTTTCTCAACACAAACTAGAAAAATTTTCCAGGACCTACTCTTATCTTTTGAAAGATGTTCTACATATTTCAGGATACAGGGTCTTAGATGACACAGTACTAGGAAACTCAAAATGCCATTTTAGACTTTAATTAGAGAGTAAGCATATAGAGGCCAGGTGATACATTAAATACTGGCCTTCAGTCATCTCACTGTGGGTCCACTGATTCCCAGCTCCTAACCCCCAGCCCCAGACCTGATGTCATTTTTCAATCCATAAATACATCATCAGAATGCAAACACTTAATTGATAGTGATCTCATACTTGCAACTAGACCTGTGTAGAGTGCAAGAATTGTAGGAGCGTTCAAGTAAAAACTCCTGAAGCTTCCCCCTTCCAGGCAAGTTAGTAAATTGAAATTAATATTGCATCCCAGATAGAATAGTAGAACTGTGGAGAATCAATGAATGAATGGGTGGTAGTTTTATTTTAACCCTATTTAATGAACCAGTCTGCATGCCCCATGCAATCTTCCAAAAAAAAACAAAGAAAAATAAATTAAATACAGATGGAGTGTAACAAATGATAGCGAGTAGTATAAACTTAACTAAGTGTTATTTCCAATTGCAGCTGCTATGCTAGCTATGTAACTTTATTAGACCAGATCAATATAGCCTTGGGCATTTGATATATGGTTATTTATCTGGAAAATATGCTTTTCCTACCTGATGCTACTGAGTAAAGAGGATTTGAAGAAGTTTACATTCACCTGAATTAGCTGGAACTATGTACTTATGGTCTTCCCACAAAATGATATTAACTCTACTGATCTTAGCCATATATAGTCATCTGACGGTTGTATAGAATATACAGTTGACTTTCTATATTAATGGCATCATATTAATTGGATATAGTGATTAGGAAGGGCCAAATACTTTGCATGTAATGTGCTCCAGAGAATGGAAGAAAAACTAACTTAAAATTTAGATTTAAAACCATCCTTGCAAGTGAAAGAAAATTTTAGGGGTCCAATAAACTGAAGCATACCAGGGAATTTCCTCCAAATAAAAGGACAAACTATTGTGCCTTGGTTCTCCCATGATTAACAAATTGTTACTCCACTTGGTAGGCTTATTTGGATTTTGAAGATAGCACATTTGGTATCATTGCTGTCATCCATTTTTAGGGTGATGCTGGAATGTGTTAGTTTTGAGTGGGCCCAGAGAAATACAGGATTCTGTAGCAGTTTCAGGCTACCATATGCAGCCCTGCAATTTTGTGTATGGGGCAAGGTAGATTCCAGAGTGCTAGAGGTAACTGTCCTAGAAAAGGGTGCTACATAGAATGTCTAACATAAAATGTTTGCAGCAGAGAATCAGTAACAATTAGAAAAGCAACTTCTGACTGGGCCCTCATGGGGACACAGTGTCCAGTGCCAGTATATCAAGTGACTATTAAGGATACTATTGGTGCTGCTAATCATAAATTGGGTATTATCAACCTATTAAATAATAAAGTTGTATAGGCACAATATGAATACATCATATGACAGCAATGACAACACTTTAGGCCTACAGCCTAATCAGAATTCAGAGACCTGAATTCAGAGATGACAAGTAAGTTACACAAAGAGGTGACCAAGACTCCAAGTACCAAATTCTTTTGTTCCAATATCTCACCCTCAGCTCACAGCTATGACTTCATATGGAATTCCTTATGTCCAGCTTGTGGATGTATCTGGTCCAGATTTATGAGGAGGCTACTTAGTATAAACCAATATATTGATACTAGCCAAAAATAGAAATGGCTTCAGAAAACAGCATTGAGGGAAAATCTTACTAACGGACAGAATTTCAAACAAAGCTTTAGGTTATCACTTTGATGTAGAAGAAGATGCCTGCACTGAGGATATTAATAAGTTTGGGGGCAGAGATGAATGACCTAGTTTGTTGGTCAAGAACCAGCCGGGTGCGGTGGCTCATGCCTATAATCCCAGCACTTTGGAAGGCCAATGTGGGCGGATCATGAGGTCAGGAGATCGAGACCATCCTGGCCAACATGGTGAAACCCCGTCTCTACTAAAAATACAAAAAAATTGGCTACATGGTGGCACATACCTGTAGTCCCAGGTACTTCGGAGGCTGAGGCAGGAGAATCGCTTGAACCCAGGAGGTGGAGTTTGCCGTGAGTTGAGATTGCACCACGGCACTCCAGCCTGGCGACAGAATGAGACTCAGTCAAAAAAAAAAAAAAAAGAAAGAAATATAGAGTAACACTGGAAGAGCAGAGATTTGAAGAAAAGCACGCAGATTTTTCTATGAGAAAGTAAATAAAATGTGAGGATTTTTGTGTCTCATGGAGGTGCCCACCAACATTCATCCCAGAGAAAGCATAGACAGCTAGGTTAGAAAGACTCATCTAATAGTGACTAACCACCCTATGACTTTGGCCACTCCAGTGCTTGCATATAATCCCACAATTGTAGTTGCCAGCATTGGAGAAAGTGAGGTCACATGTGGGACTTTCACTATGGGCTCCTTCTCACTAAGCAGCCAGTGCTGCTACTGAATGTGTGACCAGTCAGAAATTTAGACCAACACTGACCCCTTGATATCACACTGATTATTAATTTATTGTCTATAAGCTCCCAGTTTACCTTTCTTTGACCTGATCTGTGATACTTGCCTTTAATCCCGTGAACATTTCTCCTTTGCCAGCTGGTGCAACGTTAAGCTTTGTCAACAGGGGGCAATGGAAGGACATTGCAAGGTTATAGTAAGAGGAGGTGGCTTCTCTCCTTGATACTGGTATACTTTTGTTTTCCTGTGATGTAGCTACCAGGAAATCAGTGTGCCAGAGACCTAGCGGCAAACACTCTGTGGTAATTTTTTGACTGCCTCACACGCCTTTCCTACCCAACAATCCAAGCCCACATGTTCCAGCAAACTTCTTCCCCACTGATCTTTTGCATATTTTGGGGGGGAGCCAAACTCTAATAAGACCTGATTCTCAAGCTGGGGGATGGTGTCTTTTCTCAGTTCTTATTCTTTCCTCGTTCTTTCTCTCTCAGTCTTACCTGTACAACACTCTTTCAGTCCTGTTAGTGGTTAATAATACATTAATTTTTCTTGTTTAAATTGTTGGTATGATTTATATATCCTGACTGGATCCTGATTAATACACATACCATCCCCTCAAGGAAACCAACCAGGTACTTTTTGGCTAATTGACTACAATCAGCTACCTTCCATAGTGGCAGAACAATGATTCATCTTTACTGGGATTCTTACATTTTCTAGGTGAAGGTGTATGCTTCTGTTTTTCAGTGCCTTGGACAATAACACTCTCTGAAGGCTGTCAGAGAAAAAATACACAGGACAAGTTAGGCAAGAAAGACTTTATTCAACAGTATTGCAATAGATGAAAGAGATTGGACTCAACTCTACTAAAACAAAAGACAGGAGAGTTTTTAAGCACTGTGGTGAGCTGGTGGAAAGTACTAGACAATTTAGTGGGAAAGTGGGTCAATATGATCAGGCCTTCTGTGTTTGCTAATTGGTGCTTAGTTTACTGAAGTTAGGTTCCCACCCTCCCACAGAGACTAGGAGATTGGAGCACTATCTTATTTGATGATTGCATTTCAAAAGGATGACTCCCAGGACCTCAAAGTCCTGGACTGTAAAACTTGCAAGAGGCTGGAGAAAATTTACATCTGTTTTCTAACGTAAATTTTCTAAGAAAAGAAAGGTGAGGGGTCTGTGGTCAGGAAAAACCTGTCAAAAGTTTAGTCAAGTTTTGATCAGGGTTCACAGAATAACTGATTTATTGTCATTGGATCCCATACCATGTCACCTTGGATCAAAGAACTCATTTTACAGAAAAGAAAGTGAGCACGGGATCCTCCAGTCCCCCCATATACCTCATCACTTAGAAGCTGCTAGACTAATACAATATTAAAATGGCCTCTTAAATGTATAGCAGAATACCAGCTTGTAGTTGATGCCATTAGTTGAGTTCTGTGATTCAAGATGTGGAGTCGAGTTGAAGCCATGGCCATTGCATGATTTTATAGGCCTGATAAATAGAATAAATAGATCTTGGAAACAGTGGAAACAGTGGTTCTTCTCATCACACTTCCAGGGATCCATATATGGAATTTGTACTTCCTGTGACTATAACTTTAAGCTCTGCTGGAGGTGGTCCTGGTTTCCAGGGGGAATTCCAATAAATAGATGACATAGTAAAAGTTCCACAAAACCTAATTGTTGGACTGCTGCCTAATTATCTGACACTTCTCCTGCCAGAAGATCAGCAAGCAAAACAAGCAAACAAAGTTACTATATTAGCAAGAATAATAGAAATTGATTATCATGAAGAGCTAGGAATGCTGCTACCTGATGGGGTTAAGCAGAATTATTTCTAAACTTCAAGATATTTCTTGGGGAATCTCCTGGTGTTACCATGTTGAGTGACATCTGTTAATGGGTAATTACTGCAAGTATGGCCTTACAAGGATATGCTATTCTTTCTTTTCAAGTTACCATGTTGAGTGATACATGTTAATGGGTAATCATAGCAAGCATGGCCTTATAAGGATATGCTATCCAGTGGCACAGACATCTGAATGATTAAGTTCTATATTTATCTACTGGACAAGCAACCCACAACAGTGAGAGGGCTGGTTGAGAGTGAAGGGAATGTAAAATTAGAGAAAGAGGTGGGGAAATACGGGCAGGTACAGATAAGAAAAGGGTGTAATGAAGGCTTTTGGTGGTTTGACAATGTTCTCTTTTTAGATCTGGGTATTGGTTGCATAGGGGTGTTCAGTTTGTGAAAATTTAATAAACTTTACACTTATGTGCTTGTGTGTGTGTGTGTATACAAAATTAAGGAAAGTAGAATGGAGTTAAAATCAGAAATATTGTTCTAGAAGTTATCAGGCATAACCAGGTTTTACAAACAGCCAATTTTGTTATTTAAATACATCAAAATATTTCCTTTAACATTTATCATGATTTCAACTGAAATACTTTATTACAGCCAGGAAACTAATTTCTATTCCATCATTATTTGTTAGGTAGTTCTGTTGTATTTAAAACTGTAATGTCTGTACAATAGCATCAGAATGTTTTTTTAAAAAAACTCAGTTAAAATGCATGCGAGGCTTGACAGGTTATGATTCAAAACATTAAATGTAGCCTTCAAATTAATTTCTGTGATATTACTTTGAAATGCTTTAAAATTGGCTTTTGACTTTTTAATTTCATTACATAAATCAAAAGAGTCAATATTTCTTGGATACTTACATTCTCATTATATCCCCTTTCTTCTTTCTTCTTTTGACTATTTTTTTTTANAGATTTGAATGGCTATAATAGTGGGGGAGAGGTGGTAGTAGTAGAGATTGAAAGATGACTTTTTTCAGTTTAATATCAAGGTCATGTTGTTATTATCAAACTTGGTTGCATAAGGCAATTTTTTATGTTCATAAACTCTATTTTGATAAATCGGTCCACTCATTCAACATTTATAGAAAAATAAAAAGGAAAAACTACTTTATTTCAACCAAATAGGTGGATCCTGCTCTCAGAGAACTCATTGTCTAGCTACATTTTGGGATAGTGTGTCTTGAACCCCATTAGGCTGTAGCATAAGCTTGACTGTAGCAGGACAAGCCTCAGACAAAACCCCTCAGACACCAAGTTAAAGAAGGAAGTGATTTATTTAGCCCGGAGCATCGGCAAGACTCCTGTCTCAAGAGCTGAGCTCCCTGAGTGAGCAATTCCTGTCCGTTTTGAGGGCTCACAACTCTAAGGGGGTCCGTGTGAGAGGGTCATGATCAATTGAGCAAGCAGAGGGTACCTGACTAGGGGCTGCATGCACCAGTAATTAGAATGGAACAGAATAGGACAGGGATTTTCACAGTGCTTTTCTATACAATGTCTGTAATCTATAGATAACATAACTAATTAGGTCAGGGGTCAGTTGTTAACTACCAGGCCCAGGGTGTGGCACCAGGCTGTATGCTTGTGGATTTCATTTCTGCCTTTTAGTTTTTACTTCTTCTTTCTTTGGAAGCAGAAACTGGCCATAAGATAACATGAGGGGTGGTCTCCTCCCTTATGACAAAGGTAATCTAACAAGCTTTATTTTTCTATTCTCGGTCAATATTCTGTCTCTATACATAGACTAAAGATAAGTATGGAATGAGAGTTCCTACATATAGGTTATATGGTAAAATTTGTGGAATATGCAAAGAGATAAATGAGATGTATTTATCTCATTTATCTTTACAGCATTCACCAGGGCTTAGAAGACCCCTGTGGCACCCGAAAGTGAATGTGCACTTGGATTGGAGTCATGCTACAACAATTAGCTGCTCAACTGTGTATTTATTACAAATACCAAGATCGCTTAAATAACACTACAGTTAAGACTTGAAGATTTAACCTAAAATATTTTCTCTCACAACAATTTGTGAATTGACAAGTTAAGGAAGAATAGAAGTGAAAGCCTTTGAGAATTGGAAACAATGATTTCATTCTTCCCTTTCAGTCTCCTAGTTAAGTGTTTCTCAATTGCTGGTGAATACCCCGGTGTGAATGCTTCCAGGAGAATTACTTTCTGACTGCCAAACTGAGTCATTATTTTGAATAGCTTTACCTGGCTAAAATGTTTTACTTAACATCGAGAATGTTCCTACTACTGAAATTGCCCCAAGGCTAGTCAGAAGAGGGCTGTAAGAGTTTCAGAATTTAAGTATTTCTCAAAACATCAAAATCCAAACCTGAGAACTATAGAAAATATATATGCCTTTTAGGCAAAATCCATCCCAAAGAATTTTACAGGATTGAAATTCACCAGATAATTGTTTCTTTTCAACAATGAATAAAACAGACAAAAGAGCTAAAGAATAATCTTAAAATAAACTATAAGCTATATGACTCTCATTTCTTATTTAGTGTGTTCTCCCCCCAATTTAATGTCAAAACACTAAGAAATTTATTGTAGAATCATTGACCCAATTTGTCCTATCAAGATAATTTGTTGACTCTTTAGTAATTAAATTGGCTCAACCATACCAAAAATATATTAGTTTCTCTGTCATTATGAAACCTAAAACCATTGAATTAGCCCACAGAGTCTTATTCAGCGTAGACTTGCCTAAAGCCCATATTGATTAACAGCTACATAACATGTAAACAATTTTGCCCTGTGGATGGTGAGTTACTCTAAGGAGGACTGTGATATTTTATCAAAAGTTAAGAGCATACAAGAGACTATTTACAATATATGCCCAGTGGTTCTCAACTGATACAACTTTACCCTTTCTATGCCCTCACTCATGGACATTTGACAATATCTGGAGACATTTTAGGTTGTTCCTACTGGGTAGCATCCAGTGGATAGAAGCCAGGAATCTTGCTAAATATCCTACAGTATAAGGACAGTCCCCCATAACAAAGAATTATGTAGTTCAAAAGGCAATAATGCCAAAGTTTAAAAAACCCTGTTATATGCCTCTTGTTAAAGATGTTTTATTCGGATTATAAACATACAAGTAATAATGTATATATTTGCTCCCATGCTTTCAATTTTTCGGTGACATATTTTATTTTATTTAAGCAAATGCAGAATATTTAATGAGTTTGAATAAAATTGTTTCTTAAAATAGAGAATATTTATTAAACCACTTACGTTCAAAATGGCAATTTAAAAACACAGCAGTTTAGGCAAATAGAAATGAGTGATATTTATGTCTGAAGCTTTCTTGGAAAAGCGACCAGGCATAAGCTAACTGGAAGGATATTGAGAAGATTAATTTGATATGCTTTGTAAAATAGTTTTTTAACTCCTCTTGCAAAGCTACCCCCATGTAAGAAGATATAAAGGTGAAGATCTCCAGCACTATTCCCTAGAAGCAGAGAGTCTAGCTTAGGTGAAAGCAAGTGTTTGGCTTCCACTTTCTTCATTTCAACAAGTAAATTAAGAATCTACTGGAAAAACAGTCTAAAGACTTGACAGAATTAAAAGAAAAAAAAACAGAAAAAACAGAAGGGGGAAGGAAGGAAGGAAGGGAGGGAGGGAGGGAGGGAAGGAAAGAAAATAAAGAAAATTTTTTTAAAAAAAGGAAAGGAAAAGAGTGAGAGAAACAAGAAAGATCCAACCGTTAATGTTAAGTCTCTGTTAGGGATGGTATTTGAGAAATCTGCATTATGGCTGTGGTTCTGTGTTGTATTCATTACTTGCTTCTCTCTACCTTATGACTTAAATGAACTAACCTTGAAGGCAGGCGAGTCTTTTGTATAAATGACTAGAAAATGGATTTGAAGAGAAAGTTGTAAATAAATTCCTAATTGTAAAAGGCAGTTAGTTACCTTTTACAATAATGCAAAAATGACTGTTTGAATTCCAAGCATTTTGAATTTGGAGAAAGCTCATTTTATAATTTAAGGTAAACAATATAGCTCTATATTTTAAATGTAATTTTAATAGTATTGATAAATCTTATATAATTATTCCATTAACCTCTGTAAATATTTTGACTTTCTCCTGCAACTCAGTAGCTGAATAAAAACATACCCTCAGGACCTCATTTACTTGCTATACTTGTCTCATTTACAAGCCAATTAATTTGCATTTTCAGCATTTCAATTACAAGGCTCCATTAATGCCCCACATAATCTACAGTAATAGCTTTCTAAATTCAAATTATTCTGAAACTCTAAAATTCTGGAATTTGATATAAACCAATAAGTACATGTTAATAAAACATATTGACATGAGCCCAAATAGGTACTATTATATGTTTTTATAATCCAAATGGAACAACTTGTTATCAAAAACTATACAATTATTATTCTATATTTGGTTTCTCAAAAAAAGAGAGAAAATCATAATACTCAAATGTATATGTTCTACTTTCTGGATCACTGCCTTGCCCATAGTAAAAGTTCAATGAGCATGTTCTATTCTAATGGGACAAATTGCTATCTGTTCTCAAAATCATACTTGTCTTCTTCCTGGGCTATATTACGTGTAGCCACATAATGGAGATCTACTTACTGGAATGTGAGGAAAAGAGAAATGTGCATTTCCGGTCCTGGCCCCTGAAAACCTCCCCAGGCGTGCTCCTCCTTGTTTGTTTCCCTTTCAGTTGGAAGGAACGGAGATGATCCCTGGGTAACTAGATCCTTTAATCTCTTCCTGCAGGATAGCTGGCTGACGGTGAGCACCTACTTGGGTCTATTACATTGAGTGAGAAATGAACTTGCTTAGAGTGCAAGTCATGAAGAGTGAGGGCTTTTTTGCTTTTATCTGTAAAAGCAGCCAGTATTAGCCTAGCACCTTCTGACATACAGAGAAATCATGAAAATAAGCTTTTTGGGAAATATATGTGTGTATGCTCACACATGCATATATATACATGCACATATAATGAAACACTCATATGCACACACATATGTTTTGATAACTTTCTTCAACAGATTTTTTTTTTTTTTTTTTTTTTTTTTTTTGAGACAGAGTCTCGCTCTGTTGCCCAGACTGGAGTGCAGTGGTGCGATCTCGGCTCACTGCAAGCTCCGCCTCCAGGGTTCACACCATTCTCCTGCTTCAGCCTCCCAAGTAGCAGGGACCACAGGCGTCCGCCACCACGCCTGGCTAATTTTGTTTTAGTATTTTTCGCAGAGTCGGGGTTTCACCGTGTTAGCCAGGATGGTCTTGATCTCCTGACCTCATGATTCGCCCGCCTCGGCCTCCCACAGTTCTGGGATAATAGGCGTGAGCCACGGCGCCTGGCCAACAGATATTCTTTTTAAGGAATTTTTTATTACTCACTGTGAGAAGTTTAACAAATCTCAAATCTAAAATCAACGAGCTAAGGCTTAAAATCCTTTTCCACCTTTTTCTCCTTTCCATCATGAGTTCTCAAAAACTCTTATTCACGTAAATCTTGGGCTGACATAGGAAGCAAAGATTCCTATTAAATCATTACACTATTTAGTTCTTTCTGCTCTGATTTTCCTTCATTCCTAATGACTCAAATTCTGGCAATTCCACTTGGTTTCACTTTTTATTTCAACTTTATCATTGCAGTCCTTGACTTTTCTGCCATTAGTATTCAAGAATCATAAAACTTTTACCACAAAAGTACTAAGCATTTGACTTGTTCTAAATATTACATAAACCTGGACTACATTCATTTTGTATGTTCTCTTTTGATTAGATCAATAGGCAATATTTCAGAGACTACTAACCTGATACTCACTTTTATAGAGCCTTTTTTTTTTTTTTTTTAACATTTCAAGCAACTGAACTGAACACAATGATTGTGTCTTTCTTTTATTGTCTCAGAACTGTTAATCCAAGTAGTGTGTATAAAAATACAGGTAAGAATTTCAAAATTATATGCATCTGGTGACATTTCTCTTCATGATGTGAACATTGCTGCATGTTCTTTTCCACTATGATAGCTTTTACAAGGTACACCATGTCACTGGCCTTTTCTTTCAGTGAGAGGCTTGCCTTGTTCCCAAAAGGCTGACAGCTCCACTCCAACTAGTGAGATTTTAAAGAAGCTTGTGACAGCGTTGCTAAGCCAGGCTTCACAATGGGTCGTCTTTGCAGTGTTAACATGAAAAGTCAGAGAGTGAAAGGAAGATTGAATAGAGTCCCAGATAAAAGGAAAATAAAGACCTAAGGACCTGTCACATAACACTTATTTTCTGAGTAAAAGTAACTGAGATATAATAAAGAATAATAGCTTTGAAGTCAGAAAGACCTAGATTCACATATTTTACCCTCTATCAGTTTCAGTATCTTCACCTTAAAAAGGGAGGGATACAAATATCTGCATAATACAGCTATTAGGAAGATAAAGTGAAAAAATATGTGTAAAGAGTTCAATTCTGCATCTGTCTCCCAGAAGGACTAACATTTATAGAACCTTCTTATGTGCCAAACACTGCTCTAGACACATAGGCAAAAAGCCCTGCCCTATGGGACATTCATTCTAGTGGGAGAAATTGAGATCAATTCAAAATACAAATAATTAAAATGTATAGTACATTAGATAATGACAGTGGGAAGGGAAGAAAAAATGCAAAGAAGAGGGACAGGAAGGATCATATGTAGAATAATAGATAGGATGGCCCAAAGAATCAGCACAATTTCATGAAAAGGCGACATTCCAGTAAAGTGAATGAGTGAGCCAGGTAGACTCTTGAGGACAAGCATTCTAAAGATAAGAAAACGCAAATGCGTAAAAACTAAGGCAGATGCAAATGGCTCATCCCTAGAACAATAAGGAAGAACTAGTTCATGCACAGTGAGTGAAGGTACAATTAGTGAAAAATGAATGTCAGAAATATCATATATGACCCTGTAGGTCTTCATCAGTGGTAATTTTTATTCTGATGGAGAAGACATGCCTGAAGTGTATTGAGCAGAAGAGTGACAAGATCTGACTAACCTGTTAAGATTACTCTGGCTGTTGTTTTGAGAATACTTGGAGTGGAGATAAGTAGCGAAGTTGGTATATCAGCTTATAAGCTTTTTACTAATCCAGGTAAGAGATGAAGGTAGCTTGACCTGCAGTGGTGGCAGTACAGATGAGAAGAAGTGGTTAAATTTTGTATATAACTTGAAGACAAAATGAGCAAGATGATCTGAGTGAATGGACTGGGAGTGTGAGACGCAGAAAGGGGTCAGTGATGATTCCACGGTTTTATATGAACAACTGGAAAAATACTACGTTATTTTGTCTTTTCTCCTTTTCCTTTTCTTTCATATATTTTGAGGCTTATCGTTTGACAACAACAAATGATCAGTTTATCTTCTAGAAAGTAGATTCTCAACAATTTATAAATGAAGAGTCTGCTAGTCAGTGATAAGCAAAGGACTCTGGGAACTGGAGGGAAAAAAGACCCTCAATCATGTTCTAAGACCACTATTTAAAAAAATTCATAAATATATTTTTTAAAATGTTCCAGGAGTCAAATGATACAATGTTAATGAAAGGAATTCATTCTTTATCTGCTCAAAAATCCATTTGACAATACTTCTATCTATACTCAGACTCCATTTTTTGTAGGTTAAATTGTAACATCATTTGTTGACATACTCAGTCTCCAAACACCATTCTTAGTACTCTGTTAGGTATATTAGATTGCCCAGGGTCTCCAGCTTGCAGGCAGACCACTGTGGGACTTCTTAGCCTCCAGAACTGGTGTAAGCCAGTTTCCCTAATTAATCTTCTCTCAAATATCTATCCATCTCTCTGTATATATCCTATTGTTTCTGTCTTTCTGAAGAACCCTAATGCTTGTTTCCTGTGTATTAATATGTATTATGACTAATACATGCTCCTGGTTTAGTATGTTTGTTTTTAAAAATTCATAAGATTGAAGGCTGCATTATTGATTTGCCTTCTTTCTTCTTTTAAAAAATAGGCCTTTAAAATCTCCCTTTGAGCACTGCTTCAGATGCATTCTATAAATTTTTGTATAGTTTGTTTTCATTTTCATTTATCATTTCATTGAAAACAAAAACAAAACACATGCTATCGGTATAACCGTTCCAACTGTCTTTTGGGCCTTTTATGAATGGTACATCTTTTTTAATCCTTTTATTTTAACTGATTTGTGTCTTTGAAAGTAAATTTTGTTTCATTTATATAACATCTAGTTGGATCATATGTGTTTTAAACTAATCTTCCAATGTCTGACTTTTGATTGAAATGTTTAGTTCATTCATTTTAAGTCTCATTACTGGTTAGGCAGGATTTATTTATGCCAAATTGGTACTTGTATATTTTATTTCTTTTTTTTTCTGTTTTCTTCCATTACTTCTTTCTTTTGTTTTAAATAGACATAGTCTAGTATATCACTTTTCTTTCCTTGTTGTTTTCTTTACTTCCTATTTTTGGATTATTTCATAGTGATTGCCCTGGGAATTATATTTGCAACTTAATTTAAAACAATCTACTTCATATTAACATCACCTTAGTTTCAATAGTATACAATATTTTCCTCATTAACTCTATAACTTTCTTCCTTCCATGGTTATTATTACAATACAAATTATATCTTTATACATTATAAACCCAACCCTAAATAAAACCTAAATAAGTACTTACTTGTAGTAAAGTGAACTTCAGGAGATGTTTTGACCTCCAAAGCCATGGGGAATGTAATGAACTCTCTAAAACTAATTCGGTCTGGTATATCCCAAAGAAGACAACGGATTTTTAGTTTGATTCAAAGTACATTAAAAATCACCACATAACCTAAAAGTTATCATCAAGGTCCAGAAAATTCCACAGGACATTAGGAAAAGGAAATGTTAAATTGAAACCATGCAAGAAAATTTCCAACGTTTGACCCACTCACAAGTGGGCAATTCTTTCTCTGAAACAAAGCAGACTTGTAGTAAACCCCATAAGCCATCCATACAATAAATGTTTACCATGTGTCTACTTATTGGCTATTGGGAAGTAAGAATGAGGTTTCTCTTCTCAAAGAAGTAACAGGCAAGTGTAGAAAATGTTGAGAAAAAAAATCAAGTTCTTAAGTACAACAAATGTAGGTGCTGTGAAAAGGATAGCACAGGACACAATGTGTACAAAGAATAGTCCCCTAACTCCCTGAGCTCAGTGAGGGCAGGCAGGGATCACTGCTAATAAGAAGTAACACGAAAGCCAAATCTTTAAGGATAAACAGGAAAAGGAGAAAAGCAGAAAAATGCACTATTGTCATAAAGCAGTCATACGCTCAAGGAGTCATGAGATAAAATGAAGTGCTTGGGGGAAATTTCAAGAAGCTTAGTTTGGATGAACAGAGGAGAACTGGGACTTCTTAAAGAGCAATGACACTGGTAATGTGTGGAAGAATCCAAACCAATCAGTATCCAAGGACAATTTACTATCTGACATACTCAACTTTCTACATGTGTTTTTCTCACAATCCACAGGTGGAAATACAAACAATAAAAACAAAGTTGAAACTGAATAATAATAGAATGTTTTAAAGCACAGTCTTTTTACTTTGTTTCTTAATTTAGTTCATGATTTTATTCTGGAATATTGCATTTTCCTTTTGCCTACATTTAAGCAAACAAATGTAAGAAAGCTCCAGTAAGTATTAGTAGAATTTATGTAAAATAGTGATCAAAGCCCAATGAAATACAGAAAGTTGAGGCTCAGGGGACTAAAATAGGGGCCAGTAAAGTCACATCAAAGGTATTTTGTTTGAGTCTGTGAAAGACAAACTCAACAGAGACTCTCACTTCATAGCCCCTCTGCTTTTCCAATGTTACACTCCATATGATACATTAGATGAATTTTTTTGTAGCATTTTGCAGTCCCTGTATCCGATAGGTACAGAATTTCATAAATAATTGAAATCTACTCAAATATTACTACTTGTGAATGCATTTTTAACTATTTCCATTTTAGAAATGGACAAATATGCTTCCTGGTGGCAAACTGCAGGTGCATTTCAATTGTAGCTTCCACTTTACAGACATGACAAGGGTAAAGCCAATTTCAAAATTGTCCCTGAAGCATCAACTCTTTAATACCTTTCCCATAATAATATGAACAGAAGGTTAGAACTCAAGGAAGATGCTACACTCAACGTGAATAAAATCAGACACCACAACCATGAAGCTATGATCATTTTTGCAAACCAACCAGAGAAACATTATAAAGCATCTACCAGTAAAAATCCTGAAAATTGGTTGGGCACGGTGGCTCACGCCTGTAATCCCAGCACTTTGGGAGGCCGAGGCGGGCAGATCACAAGGTCAAGAGATGGAGACCATCCTGGCTAACACAGTGAAACCCCATCTCTACTTAAAAATGTGTGTGTGTGTGTGTATGCCGGGCATGGCAGCGTGCACCTGTAGTCCCAGCTACTCGGGAGGCCTGAGGGCAGAGATGGCGTGAACCGCAGGACGGCCGGGAGCTTGTTCAAGCGAGCTGAGATCGCGCACCTGCACTCCGGCTGGGCCCGACAAATCGAGACTACGTCTCATCAAAAAAAAAAAAAAAAAAAAAAAAAAAAAAAAAAAAAAAAAAGCATGAAATTGTTAGATTCCCTCAAGAGCCTTGAGATGTTCAGTAGCACCTACAAGTTTGGGACTAGAAGTGCCTTTTGGTTTAAGAATCCTTGTTTTTTTAAGAGACTCAAAATTGCACTATAAAGTGGATTCTTCTAAATCTGCACAATAATTTGAGAAATACTGACATTCTTGGTATGATTAAAAAGTGACAGAGTAAGGAAATCGTTTTACTCGGCTAACAAAACTGGAATATAAAGAATAAGTTCCTACAATTATTCCTCCATTATATATTCTTAAATTATGTTTTTTGAAACCTGCTTTCTATTTCTGTCTTTAATTCATGTAGTTGATCCCATTGTACTCAAAATTGCAATATAAACACAAGATATATGAAGGGACATCTCTGAACCTGGTCACACCAAAGGATGAAGAGTTTGAAAATGTATTTTCTTAGCAAAAAGTTAGATAATGTCTATCGCAAGATTACAGTCTTTCTGAAATGAAACTTAAATGACCATCAGAATGTATTTTGGAAATAGGTTTGTATTAATCCATTCTCACACTGCTATGAAGAAATATCCAAGACTGGGTGATTTATAAAGAAAAGACGTTTAATCAACTCAGTGCCACATGGCTAGGAAGCCTCAAGAAACTTACAATCATGGCAAAGGCACCTCTCCAGAGGGCGTCAGGAGAGAGAATGAGTAACAGCAGCGGAAATGACAGATGCTTATAAAACCATCATATGTTGTGAGAACTCACTCACTATCACGAGAACAGCATGAGGGAAACTTCCCATGATTCAGTTACCTCCACCTGGTCCTGCCCTTGACACGTGGGGATTATGGGAACTATGATTCAAGATGAGATTTGGTTGAGGACACAGCCAAACCATATCAGTGCTCAATGCCTCTACTTTAGGTAACAATTAGAATAAGTTAATCCCTTCTGTATTCTCCAATCCAGCTCCTGCCATAGCTCTGGAAAGATTTAAACATAATGAAGAATACATTTTAACTAATATGGGTAATTCTCCTTATTAGTCTTTAAATGAATATATGCTGTCAGCTGGATTCAGTGGCTGTTTGCTGTTTGTGAAAGCCGGAGATTAATAATTGCCTGCTTGAAAGAACAGATTTATTCTCTGGCCTTACTGGCAGAATAAAAACATTAAAGGCTGAATGTTGAATTCATTGCTAACGATTAATTCCCCTGTATGATGCATGTGTTGTGGACACGTTGTGAGTGCAAATGGCCAGCATTCATATTAGTCTGAAATATCAGCTGTGTAAGTGATGTAAGCACTTGGCTGAAAATAGCCCCAATGTATACAAGGGATGGAGTAGAAGACAGAAATGCATGATGGAGACAGGAACAACCCTCTAATTTAGCCACTTCTGCTATAATGTATAAGGAAAGTAAATAGTTTTGGATAGATTCTATTTAATCCCATACCTGTCAAAATTATTTCCTGTCCATTCTATACACACTACCTAACACTTGAAATATGCTGATTTTATAGAAAACAACGAATAACATAGGATTTAATATGAAAATTATGTGACCGAAACAATCAAGATTTAATAACAACTTAAGAAGGCTGGTTTGTAGCAGCATGTGTTAAATCATTTTGGAGTCATATGACTCTCTGAAACACATACAGTTAATTTATTATGAACAAAGCTGATGAAACAGTCATCACTATAGGCCTTCCATACAATCTCCTGTACTCTGTTAGTAATGTAGTTTTAAGGTGCTGCTATACTAGAGAACAGGAATAGACCAGAACATGTACAGCTGTCTGTATTCTCTCTCTGTTTTTAAAATATCCAGTGAAGGAATTACTGTTTAGAACAAAATTTTGCAAACTATGGCTCGAAGACCAAAGCTGTCCCACTGGCTGTTTTTGAAAATGGCTTTTTTGGAACACAGCCACACTTACTTATTTTGTGTTTCATCTATAACTGCTTTTGCACTACAAATGTAGAGCTGAGTAGTTGCAGCAGAGAGTGCATGGCCCAAAAAGCCTAATATATTTATTATCTGTCCTATTTTCGAAAAAGTTTGTTGACCCTAGTCTAGAACTTGTAGATAACATTGGATTGTACCTACTCACCATCACTGCATCCACTGATAGTAATCAAGACCCAAGGAAGTTGAGGCCATAAACTTCAGTGAAGCATCTCTAAACTAGAAACTTCTGTAAGAGTATCTCTAAGATAAAAACATTTCATCTCCACATTATTGATTGCCTACCATGGTTCTGACATCAAATGATGTACCAGAATTAGAAAAGACATGCATAGGCTTGTATCATAGAGTTATATGCTTGTAAAGAGGACGTATATTCAACACATAATTACATAAATATTTACTCATTTTTAAAGTGGCATTTCAAAATGATTCAGAGCACAATAAGAGTTATAACCTTGTCTGGGTTGGGTTAAGGGGTAGTGACAGGAATGAAAATGACACCTGAAGAATGAGTAAGTCAGAGTGGGAGTATGTCAAACAGAGGTCAGCATATGCAGGGACCTGAGTTAGGGAGAAGTTTGATAACTTCCAAGAAGAAAAGCCATATGATATACAGCCAAACAAAAAAGAGAAATATGTATTAAAATAATGTCTATAGAGATCTAAAATATTATCTCTAGAAATGTACCCACATCGTGGGCTCCCCAGAGTTTTTTAGCCTCTAAGAGTTTTACTGTAAAATCTCACTCTACATTTTTTCTTTCTTCTTTCTCTTTTTTTCTTTCTTTCTTTCTTTCTTTCTTTCTTTCTTTCTTTCTTTTCTTTCTTTCCTT
>NW_016806443.1:3675139-3680771 GCF_001698545.2 Rhinopithecus bieti
CTTCCTTCCTTCCTTCCTTCCTTCCTTTCTTTCTTTCTCTTTCTGTCTCCTTTCTTTCTTTTCTTTCTCTGTCTCCTTCCTTTCTTTCTTTCTCTCTTTCTTTCTTTTTCTTTCTTTTCCTTCCTTCCTTCCTTCCTTCCTTTCTTCCTTCCTTCCTTCCTTTCTCTTTCCTTCTTTCTTTCTTTCTTTCTTTCTTTCTTTCTTTCTTTCTTTCTTTCTTTCTTTCTTTCTTTCTTTGTCTTTCTTTTCTTTTTTGACAGGGTCTCACTCTCACTCTGTTACCCAAGCTCAAGTGCAGTGGCACCATCAGGGCTCACTGCAGCCTTGTTGGCCTTCCTGGGCTCAGGTGATCCTTCTGCCTCAGCCTCCCAAGTAGAGAAGCTGGGACTACAGGCATGCACCACCACACCCAGCCAATTTGTGTGTGTGTGTGCATATATATATATATATATATATAGAGAGAGAGAGAGAGAGAGAGAGAGAGAGAGATTGGGGTCTTGCCATGTTGCCCAGGCTGGTCTCAAACTCCTGTGGTCAAACAATCTGCCCACCTCGGCCTCCCAAAGTGCTGGGATTACAGGCATGAGTCACTGCTCCCAACCACTATCCATTCAGAAAGAATGAGAAATCGTGAAGTCATGACCACTCACCTCTGATACCAACCTTGACAACGTCTCCAAGATAATTTATAAAGTTGTGTTGAAGTAAAGGGAATGGGCTTTGAATGTCTGCTGGTAACTTTGACCCACATGCTCTTGCAGTTGATGCTTGGCAGAGATCTCTCTCTTTGCTGATTTAAAGTTAACAGAAGACCTTTGGGGACTGTGGAGAGGGGACTGAGCCTAAAATACCCCACTGGACTGCTTGATGAAAACTGGAGACTGATCTTACAAAAAGGAATCTTCCTGCCTAGTCCAGTTTCCAAGCTCTAAGAAAAGTTGCAGAAATAAAAGTATTCATCATTGTACCTTGAATCAGTTGTCATTTTAGCACCCAACAGTTTTCTCCTTTCTACCTTTTGCAGATTAATTACGTGAAAAAGTTTGTTGAAATAGTTCAAAGGATGAGTTCCTGAATCCAATCCCAGAAACCTGTGAGGAACAAAGGAATAATAACTGTAGTCGTAATTCAAGTAACATGTCTTTAATCTTATCTGAACTGTCAGGTTAGGCAAGCTTATTTGCTGTACTTGGAGAGAGAGCTTCCAAAAGTGATTGCCTTCTTCAGGTATAATTCTCTCTTCACATTTGATTAGAAGATTATGTTAAGTGAAATAAAACAGGTACAGAAAGACAAGTACCACATAATTTCACTTGCCTGTGGAATCTAAAAAAGATCTCATGGAGGTAAGATAGTAGAATGTTGGTTAACAGGGTCTAGGGCAGTGGTGATGGAGAGGGTAAGAGAGATGTTGGTCAAAAGATACAACATTTTAGTTAGCCAAAAGGAATAAATTCAAAAGATCTATTCTACAACAGAGTGACTACAGTTAACAATATATTATATTCCTAAAAAATGCTAAGATATTAGTAAGTGTTCTCACCACAGAAATGACAACTGTGATGTATTGGCTTTGTTTGGTCATTCTGCAAGGTATATGTGTTTCAGAATGTCATGTTTTATATGACAAATATATATCATTTTATCACTCTTTAAAACAACAAATTTAATTTAAAAATACAGAAATACCCTAAATCAGATAGATTTTATTTTCACATTGAATTCTCACAATTTTGGACTTTAATTACAGCTACTGTGAAAGAACTTGTCTATGTTATAACTGCACCATACCAATCTGGTTTAACCGTCATGTAGCAAAGTTGAAAGTTGTTTTTCGGTTGCCAGGGACCTCCAAGTTGAAGATCACATAAGCTAAGCATGCCCAGATGAACAATGTGCAGAACCTAAGTGCTAGGACTGAGAAGTAGGGACCGAATTAAGAAACAGCACAAGGCAAGATCAGGATCCAGTCAGATTATGCATTCTGGCTTCACCTCATTGCAAGATCCAGTCAGAGCATACCTCATGACCTTATCCTCATAAACCCAACACATCCCCCAGCTTGGGTAGATGGATTTGAGCATTTCCTAGTCTTCCTTTCAGCTGCCACACAATAAACTGCAAAACTCTGGTCTTTGTCTTTCTGTTGTTTGCGCAAATGAACCCAGTTTAGTTTGGTTATAATGTCATATGATTTTATTCAACTGTCCTCCATAATTCCTTTCATTATTTCCTTTGTCCTCCTTTTTCTCTTTGTCCCCATTTTCCCAAGTAACACTCTGTATTCCAGGAGTTACCATAGAAATATGTGAAAAGATGGTATCTATTTTTTATCTTGCTGTACAGTTGAGAAAGGACTGCTGAATTCTGTTGGCTTCTCTTACAAGTTCTAAGAGAAAGTGGTCAGCCCTAGACTATGGAATGCTCTAGGTACATAAAAGGCAGCACTAGGAAATTCCAAATGCATGCCTTCCAGGGGCTCCTGAGACCCACCAGCAGCTGTGTGGAAAAAATAGTGTTGTATGGCAGTGTTAAAAAATATATATATGGAAGTGGAGATCATGGCGGATGGGAGGCAGGATTAGATTGCATCTCCTGACAGAGCAGTGAATGGGGGCTCACACTCTGAATTTTAGCTCCAGATCGACTGCAAGAACAAACCAGCAATCCCAAGAGGACCCACAGACCATCTGAAGGAAGCAGATTGCTCCTGCAGGACCTTGGAGACCCCCTTAAAACTGTGAGTGCCCCAACTGCAGAAGTGGAAAAGGGAGACTCTTGTCTCCAAAACACACACACCCACTGGAGAAGCTGAAAGTCTGTTTGCAGGCAAAGTTTCTGACTTTACCTGAAGTCAAGTCAATTGGAGAGCCCAGCAAAATACAGGGATAGAGGAAGCAGCAGAAAGGCCCTGGGAGCTCACTGGATCCCCTCGCAGGCCATTCCTGCCTGGCACCACAGGTATCCAATGGGAGAAGAGCAGTTTTAGAAGAGCTAAAACTACAAGAAAGAAGGAAATCTCTAGCAGAACTTTGTAACAATTTAATGGGGTAAGAAGCCTCATGGACAGAACTTGGGGGAGAGTGCAAATCCAGTGTGCAGACTCCACAGATAAGGGAAGAACCAAGCCCTTTTCTTTCACAGCTGGGAGGTAGAGAGCCTGGGACAGGCTTTCAAGTCCATATCGCTCTCCACCTGGAAACAGTCTGGGGGCCGTTGGGGGTGGGGAGCATGGTGGGAGTGAGACCGGCCCTTCAGTTTGCATGGGAGCTGGGTGAGGCCTGTGACTGCCAGCTTTCCCTTACTTCACTGACAACCTGCATGACTCAGCAGAGGCAGCCATAATCCTAGGTACAAACTCCAGTGATCTGGGAATCTCATCCTCACCCCTGACAGCAGCCGCACCAAGACCTGCCCAAAGAGAGTCTGAGCTCAGACATGCCTAGCCCCACCCCCACCTGATGGACCTTCCCTAACTACCCTGGTAGCAGAAGACAAAATGCATATAATCTTGGGAGCTTTAGTGTCTCGCCCACCACCTATTCCTCCCCTTACTACCATGGCTGATGCTCTCTGGAAAGCGCCACCTCCTGGCATGAGGCCAACCAGCACAAAAATAGAGCATTAAACCAACAAAGCTATGAACCCTCACAGAGTCCATTGCGCCCCACCTCCCCCACGCCACCTTCACCAAAATAGGTGCTAGTATCCATGGCTAAGAGACCCGTAGACTGTTCAAATCACAGGACTCTGTGCAGACAACTCCCAGTACCAGACTGGAGCCAGGTAGTCTCGCTGGGTGGGTCGACCCAGAAGAGAGACAACAATCACTGCAGTTTGGCTCACAGGAAGCCACATCCATAGGAAAAGGTAGAGAATACTACATCAAGGGAACACCCTATTGGACAAAAAACCTGAACAACAGCCTTCAGCCCTAGACCTTCCCTCTGACAGAGCCTACCCAAATGAGAAGAAACCAGAAAACCAACCCTGGTAAAAACAAGGCTCTTCAACACCCCCAGAAAATCACACTAGTTCACCAGCAATGGATCCAAACCAAGAAGAAATCCCTGATTTACCCAAAAAAGAATTGAGGAGTTTAGTTATTAAACTAATCAGGGAGGGACCAGAGAAAGGCAAAACCCAATGCAAGGAAATGCAAAATATGTTACAAGAACTGAAGGGGGAAACGCTCAAGGAAATAGATAGCTTAGAAAAAATTAAAAATTCAGGAAATGTCACACACACTTTCAGAAATGCAAAATGCTCTTCAAAGTCTCAGCAATAGAACTGAACAAGTAGAAAAAAGAATTTCAGAGTTTGAAGACAAGGTCTTTGAATTAACCCAATCCAATTAAGACAAAGTAAAAAAGAACCAGAAAGTATGAACAAAGCCTCAAAGAAATCTGGGATTCTGTTAAACAACCAAAACAAAGAATAATCAGTGTTCCTGAGGAAGAAGAGAATTCTAAAAGCTTGGAAAATATATTTGGGGGGAACAATCAAGGAAAAGTTTTCCAGCCTTGCTAGAGACCTAGACATCCAAATACAAGAAACACAAGAACACCTGGGAAATTCACCACAAAAAGATGAATTGGGACATTGTCAACAGGTTAGGGACAATAGGGACATTGTCATAAGGAAAGATTCTTAAGAGCTATGAGACAGAAGCAGCAGGTAACCTATAAAGGAAAACTTTTCAGATTAATAGTAGATTTCTCAGCAGAAACCCTACAAGCTAGAAGGAATTGGGGCCCTATCTTCAGTCTCTTCAAATTAAACAATTATCAGCCAAGAATTTTGTATCTAGTGAACCTAAGCATCATATACGAAGGAAAGATACAGTATTTTTCAGACAAACAAATGCTAAGAAAATTTGCCATTACCAAGCCACCACTACAAGAACTGCTAAAAAGAGCTCTAAATCTTGAAACAAATCCTGGAAACACATCAAAATAGAGCCTCTTTAAGTCATAAATTACACAGGACCTGTAAGACAAAATACAAGTTAAAAGCAAAAACAAAAAACAAAAAAGCAAAGTACACAGGCAACAAAGAGAACAACAAATTCAAAGCTACCTCATACTTCAATACTAACATTGAATGTAAATGGCCTAAATGGTCTACTTAAAAGATACAGAACAGCACAATGGATAAGAACTCACCAACCAAATATCTGCTGCCTGCAGGAGACACATGTAGCACATAAGGACTCACATAAACCTAAAGTCAAGGAGTGGAAAAGGGCATTTCGTGCAAATGGACACCAAATGGGAGCAGAGGTAACTATTCCTATATCAGTCAAAACAAGCTTTAAAGCAACAGAAGTTAAAAGAGACAAACAGGGACATTATATAATGGTAAAAGGCCTTTTCCAACAGGAAAATATCACAATCCTAAACATATATTCACCTAACACTGGAGCTCCCAAATTTATAAAACAATTACTAATAGACTTAAGAAACGGCATAGACAGCAACACACTAATAGTGGGGGACTTCAACACTCTACTCACAGCCCTGGACAGGTCATCAAGACAGAAAGTCAAAAAAGAAACAATGGATTTAAACTATACCTTGGAACAAATGGACTTAACAGATATATATAGAACTTTTTTTTTTTTTTTTTTTTT
>NW_016806443.1:3681417-3711629 GCF_001698545.2 Rhinopithecus bieti
GATCTCCTGACCTCGTGATCCACCCGTCTCGGCCTCCCAAAGTGCTGGGATTACAGGCTTGAGCCATCGCGCCCGGCCATATAGAACATTTTATGCAACAACTGCAGGATGCACAATCTATTCAACAGCACATGGAACTTTCTCCAAGATAAACCATATGACAGGCCATAAAACAAGCCGCAATAAATTTAAGATAATTGAAATTACATCAAGTACTCTCTCAGACTGCAGTAGAATAAAACTGGAAAGCAACTGCAAAGGGAACCTTCAAAACCATGCAAAATATGGAAATTAAATAATCTGCTCCTAAATGAACATTGGGTCGAAAACAAAATCAAGATGGAAATTAAAACATTCTTAAAACTGAATGACAATAATGACACAACCTATCAAAACGTCTGGGATACAGCAAAGGTGGTGCTAACAGGAAAGTTCATAGCCCTAAATGCCTACATCGAAAAGACTGAAAGACCACAAACTGACATTCTAAGGTCACACCTCAAGGAACTAGAGAAACAAGAACAAACCAACCCAAACCTAGCAGAAGAAAGGAAGTAACCAAGATTAGAGGAGAACTAAATGAAATTGAAACAAAAGCAAATGCAAAAGATAAATGAAACAAAAAGTTAGTTCTTTGAAAAGATAAATAAAATTGATAGATCACTGGCAAGATTAACCAAGAAAAGAAGAGAGAAAATCCAAATAACCTCACTAAGAAAAAAAACAGGAGATATTACAACTGAAATGACTGAAATACAAAAGATCATTCAAGGCTAATATGAACACCTTTACACACATAAACTGGAAAACCTAGAAGAGATGGATAAATTATTGGCAAAATACAACCATCCTAGCTTATGTCAGAAAGAACTAGATAACCTGAACAGACCATTAACAAGCAGCAAGATTGAAACAGTAAGTAAAAAATTACCAACAGAAAAAGGCCAGGACTAGACTGAATCACAGCACAATTCTACCATACATTCAAAGAAAAATTGGTACCAATCCTTTTGATGCTATTGCACAAGATAGGGAAAAAAGGAATTCATTCTATGAGCCCAGCATCACCCTAATACCATAACCAGGAAAGGACATAATCAAAAAAGAAAACTACAGACCGATATCCTTGATGAACATAGATGCTAAAATCCTTAACAAAATACTAGCTAACAGAATCCAACAACATATCAAAAAGATAATCCACCATGATCAACTGGGTTTCATACCAGGAATGCAGGGATGGTTTAACATATGCAAGTCAATAAATGTGATATACCACATAAACAAAACTAAAAACAAAAATCACATGATCATTTTAGCAGATGCAGAAAAAGCATTTGACAAATCCCAGCATATCTTTATGATTATAACTCTCAGCAAAATCGAAATACAAGAGACATACCTTAATGTAATTAAAAGCTACCTATGACATACTCATAGCCAACATAATAGTGAATGGGGAAAAGTTGAAAGCATCCCCTTTGAGAACTGGAACAAGACAAGGATGCCTACTCTCACCACTCCTCTTCAACATAGCACTGGAAGTCCTAACCAGAGCAATCAGACAAGAGAAAGAAATGAAGGGCATCCAAATTGGTAAAGAGGAAGTCAAACTGTCACTATTTGCCGATGATACAATTTTTTACCTTGAAAACCTTAAGGACTCCTCCAGAAAGCTCCTAGAAATGACAAAAGAATTCAGCAAAGTTTCCATATGCAAGATTAATGTACACAAATCAGTAGCTCTTCTATACATCAGAGATTCAAATGAAGAACTCCACCCCTTTTACAGTAGCTAAAAAAAAAGAAAAGAAAAATAGGAATATACCTAACCAAGTAGTCAAAAGACCTCTATAAGGAAAACTACACAACACTGCTGAAAGAAATCAAGATGACATGAACAAATGGAAACACATCTCATGCTCGTGGATGGGTAGAATCAATATTGTGAAAATGACCATACTGCCAAAAGCAGTCTACAAATTCAATGCAATCTCCATCAAAATAACACCATCATTTGTCACAGAATTAGAAAAAAAAAATCCTGAAATTCATATTGAACTAAAAAAGAGTCCACATAGTCAAAGCAAGCCTAAGCAAAAGAACAAATCTGGAGGTANCAATGCAATCTCCATCAAAATAACACCATCATTTGTCACAGAATTAGAAAAAAAAAATCCTGAAATTCATATTGAACTAAAAAAGAGTCCACATAGTCAAAGCAAGCCTAAGCAAAAAGAACAAATCTGGAGGTATCACAGTACCTGATTTCAAACTATACTATAAGGCCATAGTCACCAAAACAGCATGATACTAGTACCAAAATAGGCACATAGACCAATGAAACAGAATGGAGAACCCAGAAATAAACCCAAATACTTATAGCCAAATGATCTTCGACAAAGCAAACAAAAACATAAAGTGGGGAAAGGACACCCCTTTCAACAAATGGTGCTGGGATAATTGGCTAGCCACTTGTAGGAGAATGAAATCAGATCCTCATCTCTCACTTTGTACACAAATCAGCTCAAGATGGACTTAGGACTTAAACCTAAGACCTGAAACTACAAAAAATTTAAAAGATAACATTGGAAAAACCCTTCTAGACGTTAGCTTAGGCAAAGACTTCATGACTAAGAACCCAAAAGCAAATGCAATAAAAACAAAGATAAATAGCTGGGGCCTAATTAACTTAAGAGCTTCTGCATGGCAAAAGGAACAGTCAGCAGAGTAAACAGATAACCCTCAGAGTGGGAGAAAATCTTCACAATCTATCCACCTGACAAAGGACTAATATCCAGAATCTACAACAAACTCAAACAAATCAGCAAGAACAAAACAATCCCAACAAAAAGTGGGCTAAGGACATGTATAGACAATTCTCAAAAGGAGATATACAAATGGTCAAAAAACATACGAAAAAATGCTCAACATCACTAATGATCAGGGAAATGCAAATCAAAACCACAATGCGATACCACTTCACTCCTGCAAGTATGGCCATAATAAAAATATCAGAAAAATAGTAGATGTTGGCATGGATGTGGTGAAGAGGGAACACTTACACTGCTGGTGGGAACGTAAACTAGCACAGCTGCTATGGAAAACAGTGTGGTGTTCTTAAAGAACTAAAAGTAGAACTACAATTTGATCTAGCAATCCCACTACTGGGTATCTAACCAAAGGAAAAAATGTCATTATTTGAAAAAGATATTTGCACACACATGTTTCTAGAAGCATAATCCACAGGTTGCAAAATCATGGATCCAACCCAAATGCCCATCAATCAATGAGTGGATAAAGAAACTGTGGCATATATATATATGATGGAATACCATGAGGTCATAAAAAGGAATGAATTAACAGTATTTGCAATGACCTGGATGAGATAGAGGACGATTATTCTAAGTCAAGTAACTCAGGAATGGAAAACCAAATATCATATGTTCTCATTGATATGTGGGAGCTAAGCTATGAGGATGCAAAGGCATAAGAATGATGCAATGGACTTTGGGGACTTGCGGGAAGAATAGGAGGAAGACAAAGGATAGAAGACTACAAATATGGTGCAGTGTATACCACTCGGGTGATGGGTGCACCAAAATCTCACAAATGACCACTAAAGAACTTACTCATATAACCAAATACCACCTGTACCCCAATAACTTATGGAAAAATAAAAATTAAAAAATATACATATATATTACACACACATATATTTGTGACATTCATTAAAGATGGTAAGGAAGACTATTCAAGGGGGGCTACTACAATGGAGTTTTTTAGTTGTGAGGGGTGATTGGGCTTAACTTTGCATATAAAGAGGAAAAGTAGAAGTGTATAGCCAAGGAGAAAGGTTGGGGAGCTGAGGGTCAGTGGATGGAAAATTACTAGCAGGAAACATCAAAGCTAGGGGAATACTTGCCAGACCTACTCAAAATGAATCTTGCTGAAGCAAGGCCAATGTTAAGAGATATTGAAGGTGGGGAAGGAGGAATTTTATTAGATAGCCAGGGTAGGGGATTTACACTAAAGTGACCCAGCAAGAGTCTTGCTAAAACTGAACTAAACAGTCCAAGGACAGAGCACGAAGTAGGCCCTCCTCAAAAAGGGATCTCAGAGCAGCTTGTCTCAAGTTTGATTAGAGAAAAGAGGTTTTTTTCAGCAGTTTTCATGAAATATTTTCTACAGGCATGAAGGAACCAAGCATTACAGATATGGAGTGACCTGAAGGGTGTATCTTATTGTGTGTTTCTCACTCAAGCGATAACCATTACTGGTTCCTGAAGCTGGTTTCCTGGCTTGAGCAAAAGGAGAAAGGTAATACAGTAGTCAGCAAAGTCTTCTTCAGACACCAAATACATGAAACTGCACACATGCTCACATATGGCGGCCTACACATGTGCATACATACACACACTTTAACAGCTGCCATACTGAATGGAGGAAGCAGCATATGAAAAGGGACTCAGCTCTGGTTATCTATATACAAACTGATGAGATCACACAGGAAAAGTATATACAATCAAGTACATTTTCTGTTATTCTTAAGCCTCTGCTCTAAGCCTATTTGTGAAGGCAACCACTTTTATAAGCAATAGCCACAAATCTCATATTTTCTTTGTTCAAATTCAGTCAAGTTGCTTTTTCTTCTTTATTAATTGTTAGAACCTGGAGAAGTAATTGTATTATTAATACTTGTATGAATAAACTGATGAGTAGTTGGCCTTGGAGAACATGTTGAGTATTAGCCTCTGAAATCTGTACAACTGACCCAGACACAAACACTTTAGGAGTTGTCTGTCAGATATGACAGGTAATATGCCACCATATCACAGAACACCAATGTCTTGGGTCCACTCCTTGGATTCACTTTGGAGACTGTCAGCTTGTCAATTCTGCAGCAAAAGCAACAAGAGGAATATGGACTGAAATTTTCCTTAGGCCATCACATGATAAAATCCATTTTTTTTCAGAATAATAAAATGTATTCTCATTGAAACAACTGATTTAAATTAAACATCTTAAATATTCTCTTGTTGAAATGACTGAAATTAGTCTTGTTACTTTAATCTGTGGCAAGTCCATAGGGGGAATTGCAAATTCCCATGGTTTTGAACAAATGCCTAAAAGGCAAGACTTTTCCAATTGTAGATCTTTTTGTTAGTTAAATCAAAACTTACAGGGGGGGAAATTGTACCAATATACTGGAGATGTATCAAAGTTATAAAAATTATATAAGCAGGAGAACACAACTTAATGAGAGACAGTGAGCCAAAGACTTATTTTGATGGATTCTTAGAGATGACAGGTCTAAACAATAAACAATGAAGCTCGATTTTAGACTTCAGAAAATATAGTATGATTTATGAACTCACAGGTAAAAGCAAGAACGCCGTCACCATCCTAGAAGAAAATTTATAATAGTATTTGAGGTATCTCTTCTAAAGGCTGTGGAAGTAGATAGACACACACAGGTGTGACATAGCTACGGAAATTATTTCTAGAATAAGATAAACTATAAATCAATCATTAGGCCAGACTTATCAAATAAGTGTGCTATTTTCTTAGAGGAATGAGTCAACCCTTTCTAATCTGTCAAAATATATTCTAACTACTAATTATTCTTGTGCTTCTTGTTAAGACTAACAAAAGTAGTGTTAAAAATCCAAACTGATTTACTGAGTGCCTACACAATACTAGATAATTGTTTGGATTTCTAAGTCATAAACAAAAGTTACTGCATTTGTTTCCAGGAAGCTTACAATGCAGAAAAGAGACCTGCATTCAGATAAAGCAAAACAATTGAACATGTCTTCTATTGTAATGGAATAAGAACAGGAAGTAATGACGGCATAGTAGATGGAACTTCTGGATCTTGCTGAGGGGTTATCAGGGAGGGCTTCCCAGAGGAGTGAGTGCAAACATCATGCGGGGCTTGGGAGAAGAAGTAAATAGAGATTCACAAGTGACATTATCGTGCAAGTGTATTTCCAACTGTGTTATGCCAACAAAGGAACCAGATGATGATTTTCTAGAACATGTTGAAAACTAATTTTGAGGTCATAATATCCTTCTATTTGAAGTCAAATATTGTGAAAAATGAAATATTCATTATTTCATTTTTTCAAATGAATGAAATAGATCAAATTCAAGCAATACTGCTCAAAGACAGATCTCTCTTTCTCCCTTTCTCTCTCTCTATATATACATGCACACACATGTATGTATATACAAATACATATATGTGATAATAGTAGACATTAAAGAGAAGATATGAAATATAAAGTAGTGACTAATTTTGAAGTTTTAACCAAATACAAAAGACTGTTTTAATGTCAATAAATTATAAAGTATATATGTGATTAAAAATTTCTAAAAATAAATAAATAAGTATATGATCAAATTATCTCAAGAAAAAAATAGGTACCCTGAATTGATTAATAGGCATTAAACTAAATAGGTAGTACAAGTTTTTCCCTTTTTGTGGTCTTCAATGACACCATGTATAGATACTACTACAAGCAAGTTTTAGCAAACTTCCCTAGTTTACCTTTGACTTTCATAAATTTTTCCAGAGAATAGAAATGGAGAGAAAGTTATCCAACTTATTTTAGATTTATATAATTCAAATGACAAAACTAGACAAGGACAGTTCAAAACAGATAGATTATTTCACTTGTAAGCATAGCACCAAATCCTTAGATACATTAAATTGTATTTGTAAATTGACTTCAACATTGTATAATAATTTATATATTAGGAATGAAAAAGTTATCCACATTATTCATTAAGAGAGTGAAGAATGCATATGATCATCTTTAAAGAGACAGAAAAATCTTCAAATAAATTCTGCTCACAATCATTAAAAATAAAAAAGTAAACTTTGGAAGTTGGTAATAGAAAAAAAGTTCTTAAAATTATTTACCAAAATCCTACAGCAGACAACACACCTAATGGTGAGTATTAAGAAGATTTTCCAATAAAGGAAATATATCTGCTCTTATTGCTGTTCTTGTGCCTTTAAATTTTGCTTTTTCAATATTTATTCATCTCTTCTGAAACTCCTACTAGACATAGGCTGCCACTTAGCATCATATAGTCATTTACTTTAATCCTCATTTTTTACTCTTTCCTTCTCTTTAATTCTGTTTATACTATAGAAAGGTTTAGATCTATCTTCAGGCACAATTATTCTCTTTATGGTTTATTAGTCTCTTTTTTAAAGCTCTCTATTGAATGTTCCCCTACGTATTATTTATTGTCTTATTGGTAGAATATTTGTTTTCAAAATTATTTCTACTTTTTAATCCATAACATGCTGTTTCTGTCTTTTAGAGTCTATTCACCCTTGTAATCAGTTAGACATTTTACTTTTAATTCAGATCATTCTGTTGTCTCAAGGACAAGGTTTCAAGTATTCTTACATGTTTCATGTACTCACTTTCCATTGTGGTGGTTTCTTTCCCTGATTGCTTTTCAAGTGAGGCAGTCTTAATGACATCTGATACAGACTCTTGACTCGATTTCCCTCCTCATATGAGCTGTGAGACAATTTCTTTGTCCATTTCTGTTTTGATGATGCATTCTAAATTCTTGCATTCCATTATTTTTACCATGTCTATATGTTAGGAGTGGCTTTTGAACCAGCTCAGAACTCCATATTGAACAGATAATATATGCTAGACTGTTTGATACCACTTTCAAAACAACCAGCCAAAATTCAGTTACAGCTGTTGGGCTAGACTCTGTAAGGACATAGCCAGAAGTATACTCACCCTGACCCTCATAAATGTCAAGCTTCAGAAAACCCTCTTCTACATGGGCTGCATTCACAGTCCTGTAAAATTCAAAAAAGTAAGGTGTTTTATGTGGTTTTCTTAAAATAAATAAATAAAAGAAAAGACCCCTCTCTCCAATTGTATACTTCAGGTCCCAGAAAATCTGGAACTTCCGCCTGGGTATGACTTCTGAGAAACTAGATATTCAAAAAAATTCTAAATATGCAATCAGTGATCAGCAGCTATAGAACTATTGAAACTGCCCACTATAACTGAAAATCTCAAATTCACAAAATATTTTTAAGATGGAAAGAGAAATATATAATCACAAATGAATATTAAAAGATGGTATGATTAAGAGAGAATTAGGAAAAGTATCCCATAATGAGTTGAAATCTCAAGAACGTGCCAACAAAGAGAATATATATATGTGTGTGTGTGTGTATATATATATATATATATGTAGTAGTCCATTTTCACATTGCTGATAAGATATATCTGAGACTGAGATAAGGTAATTTATAAAGAAAAAGAAGCTTAATCGACTCAGAGTTCCACATGGCTGGGTAGGCCTCACAATCATGGTGGAAGCCAAAAGGCACGTCTTACATGGCAGCAGGCAAGAGAGAATGAAGACCAAGTGAAAAGAGTTTCACCTTATATAACCATCAGAACTCGTGAGACTTTTTCACTACCATGAGGATAGTATGGGGGAAATTGCCCTTATGATTCAATTATCCCCCACTAGGTCTCTCCCACAACACATGGGAATTATGGGAGCTACAATTCAAGATGAGATTTGGGTGGGGACACAGCCAAACCATATCTATATCTATATCTTATCTAATCATCTGTCTGTCTATACATATATATACACATATATATTTGTTAAAATTACGTCCGTGATACAAAAAAGAAATAGAAAGTCAACAACCTAAAGGGAAGACACTCCAACTCAAATCCTATTTTAGTTCATTCTTCTAGAGTCAGAAAAATAATCTTTATTATAGAAATGTATTTGAGACCTCAAACAATGAGAAAATTAAGATTTCCAGTGAGCATGTCAGGAAGAAGCACATAAAAAGATACTGAAGAGACTGCAAATGTAGTATCATAGTCTGAACAATTTTAAAAATGGGGGAGAAAGAATGAGCTCAGAAAATGGAAGATTACGCAAATGTTCTGATTTTTCAAAATGAGTAGAGAAAAGATGTCATTTGAGAAAATTACAGTCAGGCGAGGAGAAACTATTCTAGCAAAACTCTAATCAAAGAATATGAATGGATTTTTTTAAGTATATGGAAATTTTTATAATATAGTTGAACTCAACTAAAGTACATAATGACAAACTTGACTCATTCATATATTGGATGCAATTGCTAAGAGACTCTTAGGTAGCAGTAGATTCACTGTATTAACACCAAGACACAGGATATCATGGGAATTTCTATGCAAGATAAAACACAAATAAGGTGATTTGAAGCAGTTTTCTTTTTCAGTTCTGTTGAAACCTGGGTAAGCTGATGCTGGAATGCCTTGTAGCTCTGTTTAAGGTTTTTTAATGATATCTGGGGCATTTGGGGTTTTGTTTTCTTCCCAAATTTAAAAGCGTTAAAGGCAGATTTTCAAACTTGTAAGTGAAGCAGCTGGAGGAAAAGCTAATTTAGTAGGCAACAAAATCAACATTCATTTATTTAGGTCAAAACAAGAGATAAAATTAGAAATGATCATAAAAGCATTCTCTTTGATGTCCAAGAATATACTAGTGTGGGACATTGGCTATATACAGCACTTGTCAAAATAGAGGTTTCACATAAGCCAAGAAAAGAATGATGCCACTGGTCCAAACTAATATTTGAGAAAATGCCCCAATCACGGGGAATGAAATCCCTTTGTTGTTGCAATGGGCAGACCACACCTGTGAAGTGGATTTAAATTTTGGTGGTCCACATTAATAGGGACAGTGAAGAACTGGAGAATAGTCATACAAAGGGTGTATTAGTCCGTTTTCACACTGCTATGAAGAACTGCTCAAGTCTGGGTAATTTATAAAGGAAAGAGGTTTGACTCACAGTTAACCATGGCTGAGGAGGCCAAGGAGGCCTCAGGAAACTTACAATCATGGCAGAAGGTGAAGGGGAAGAAAGGCACCTTCTTCAGAAAGTGGCAGGAATGAGAAGTGCCTAGTAAAGTGGGAAGAGCTCCTTATAAAACCATCAGATGTCATGATAGCTCACTCACTATCACAATAACAGCAAGGGGAAAACTGCCCCCATGATCCTATTACCTCCACCTAGTCTCTCCCTTGACACATAGGGATTACGGGGATTATAATCCAAGATGAAATTTGGGTGGGGACACAAAGCCTAATAATATCGTAGGGTAAAGAAAAGAATAAATATTCATTTTTTTTTTCTTTTGGTCAGATGTGGATGCTACACACAATATCTAAAAATTATGTGAGTGAGTTATTTCATCCAAAAAGAAGCAGCAGCAATGTAATAGAATTTTAAAACATGTTTAGAAATAAAGTTGATTAGCAATCAGAAAACTTCCATGCTGCTTCCTTTCTGTCTGAATAATTTGCCATTCTTCATAGACCATGGCAAAAAGTAAGCACTGGGTAGAACTCTCCAACAATCCCAAGAATGTGCTCTGCCAACTGTTATTTTCTAAACAGTTTGTGTGGACTTCCCTATTATAGTTTTTATTGCACGTGTATTGGCATTATGTGTTTATGGTTGTATTCCTCTTTAGAGTTGAGAGCAGAGACTGTATTTTATTCAAATTTACATGGAATCAAATTTTGGTTTAACTAAGCCAGCCCTTTTAAGCAATTAGAGCTCTTCAACAATGGAATAGCATGTGGTATTTTGACAGGAAGGACTCGGTTGTAAATGTTAAGGTAAAAATTCATGTTTCCAGTGGCTATTGAGAGGACTTTTCCAGCGGCTATTGAGAGGACTTTTCCAGCAGGTTGGATTGGGAAAGAGGTGGATATGAATAAAATGAAAGAAAACAAAGGGTTTTCTTCTAATTCTAAAATTCAGTGGTTTCCTTTCCACATCTCTCCCTCTGTCCTTCTCTTCCTACAGCATTTTTGGCACCCTGTTCCCTTTCCCCACCAACAAAATTGCAGTAGTCCATCTGGGCTGCTATAATAAAATCCCATAAACAAGGTAGCTTATAAACAATAGAAAATTTTTTCTTATGCTTCTAGAGGGTGAGAAGTCCAAGATGAAGGTGATGGCAGATTCTTTGTCTGCTAAGGGCCTACTTGCTTGTACATAAGTGGTGCCTTCTTGCTGTGTTCTTACATGGCTAAAGGGACTAGAGATCTATTGTAGCCTCTTATTTAAGGACACTAATCTCATTCATGAGGACTCTGCCAAGAACCTAATCACCCCCAAAAGACCATACCTCCTGATACCATCATCTTGGTGTTAGGATTTAAACATATGAACTATTTAAACATATGTTAAATATGATTTAGGATTTAAACATAAATTTAAACATTTAAACATATAATAAAGATGGTCCTGATATAGGATTATTTAGTATTAAGATCCTCACTGGTAACCAAAGGTTACTTGTTCTACTTCAATAAAACCACATTATGTGGACACATCTTCTAAGAGGCTCAACTATTTATAACAAATGGAACATATAGGTAAAAAGGGCTCTGGACATTGATTTAAAAGACCCTTGCCTGAAGATTATCCCAACCTACTCATTACATGAGCTTTGATAACTCACTTAGTTTCTCTGAATCTAATGGAGTTATTGAAAACCTCAAATAGTATTATTGTGAGAAAATCTGTATGGTGTTTTCTAAATATAAGTAGTACTCTCAGTATTATCTTCATGGTAATTCTGCCTTCAATGTCCTCAGCATATGGTGGGAGGGGTTTTTTGTTTGGACAGGAGCATATTCAGGACATAGTGGCTACATATAATACTGGCTTCTTTCCCTTTATTTGCCTATAAGATTATTGCACTCTCCCAGCAGAATGTAAGAAGGAAGTTTAGTATCATTTAGCTCACAGATTCTAAAGATACTTAACTTCTGGAATCATAGAAAATTGCATGTTTCTATTAAAGATCACTTTAATCACTCTACTTTTAATTCAGTGAAGAGATTGTGACACACCACTCTGAAGAAGCCTGGCTCTCTATATAAAATCCGTTTGTCTTGTCAAAATGGACACATGTACTCAAACACTAGAGATTTTGTACTTGTGTCTCAGGATCATCCACACCCTTGAAGTCTTACTTTACTTTTTAAAAGGTGCTCGTACTTGTTGCATCATTTGTAGGACCCAGTGCAAAATAAAAGCATGGAGTCTTTGGTAAAATGATAAAATTTCAAGATGGTGACATTAGAGTATTAAACTAAGCACTAGGCCTTTCTGGATTTGGGGTCCTATGTAACTGCTTTGGTTAAAACCCATGAAGCCACCCTGCCAAGTGTCCACGCAACAGTGAAGGTAAAATAGCTGTACACCACTATACAGGAAAATGAGCCTTTCTACCAACTGTGTAAACATTTGAATTAATGCAAAGAGAAATTTCTGAATAGCCACAAGCCTTTAAGGAACTTCAAATACAATACAAACTACAGTGGGAACTAAGAACAATTCTGCTTTAACTCTCTCAAAGCAAAATTGATTATCTACAGTTCTGTCTTTCAGCTGCAGACATAAACACCAAAAAAATTTGAGTTTCTACTAAATGACTCTTGTGTTTCACTAGAGGTGGTTTCAGTGCAGCAACAAGGTGACCTCACAGCAAAATATTGGTAAATATTTGTAAATGCTTTTGAGATAAAAAAAAATCCTTCTGTTAATATGTTACTAATTATCATAAAATTGACTCTGCTAGAGACTCTGTTAATCATTTTTTATCTTAATGGCAATAAAAGAGCAAAATGAGGAGTGGAGGAGGAAGAGGAAAAGAAGGAGGAGCAAGAGGGGGAAGAAAAGGAGGAGAAAGGAGGAAGAGAAGGAGGAGAAAAAAGAGGAAGAGAAGGAGGAGGAAGGAAAAGGGGAAGGGGAAATTTCCAGGGGGAGACTTCAATGCTTGGACTACATTCATTACTTTTTATCACTGATGCTAAATGCTAGAATCTGTGAACCAAATATTTCACTTAGTCATGGGTAATTCTATCTCAGCTACAAGCTGGAGGTTTTCAAAGTGTGTTTTACTTCACAGCAATTTTATTTTCATTAACAGAACCAATGCTGGTGTTTTATAAACTTCTCAAGAGATGAGAATTCTGAAAAAAGGGCCTTGACTTTCTCATATTTTATAATAATATTCACTAATCCAATCATTCATCTGTTTTATTCTTCAATAATAATAAATATGGTTTAATTCAAAGATAAATTTAAAGAAGAGAGGAAAAATGCTGGTTCCTGAAATGCAGACATTTAGGCAGTCTTCATTTGCTTGAAGAAACATTCAGACTTTAATTTAGTGGTAAGGATAATTGCTTAAAATTATTTTTCTCAAATGTCATCTTTATTTTGGTTGTAATTCCATGTTATACATTACAATTAGAATATCTATTATATATTCTGTATTAACTGCCGATGCTGGGCTTAGCCACACCTCATTCCTTATTTGACAGACATACTATGCACACATACTCACATATTCCACCTTAAAAAGAGATTTAATAGAGATTGAACAATTATAGTATTATTACTTTATGAAAGAGCAACATCTTGATGCCATTGCCTCTGCCACTGGTTTGCTTGGAAGACAATTTCAAATAACTTTTATGTTTAACATTTTGAAATGAAACAATTTTCAAAACAGGTATATTCAGAAGTTCCACATTTTATTTAAAAGCCATAAAATCTCTACCTTTAATACACAGTGCTTCTAGCCTCTGAAAATAATATTTTATGTGACATGTGACTTAACCTTATTTTATCTAACAAACCTTTATTGAGGAGACACCATATGTGAATTCTGTGCTAAGAAGTTTTGATATAAATACTAAATGGGAACTTTTAGGTAAATAGAAGCCCTTTTCTTTTAGAACAAACAAAATTTGCTCTGTTCTAATATCATAATTTTGGCATATTAAAATGGGCTGAAAGTTTAACAGTAATATTATGAAACATAAAATTGATATCTTTCAAAATATTAACATGAATAAGAAATATGTTACATAAATTTTAACAAAATAAACAAAGCCTCATGATAATTCTTTATATTTTAAGAAAAGTGATTATTTTCTTCTAGTGTCAATGCAGATGTTTTTACTTGATTTTGATTACAGGTCAATTTTCCTTCTAAAATTCAGCAAATAGTGAATGACTGGTATCTACGCAACCCACTTCCTGCTGCCAGTCATCCACTAATCTGCTTTCTGTAACTGTATATTTGTTTGTTTGTTCTAGACTGTCACAAGACAGAATCATATAGTATGCACTCTTTTTTGATGGGGGTGGATCGGACTTTTTCTCAGCATAGTTGTATTAAATTTCACTCATGTTGCTGCATGTGTCAATCATTCTGTCTTTTTTATTTCTATTAGTCCATTATAATATAATGTCACAACTTAAACATTCATTCATTCGTCAATGAAGATTTGAGGTTTTTTTTCCACAGTATTTTAACATTTTGGCAAAAATTCATTGGTCTGCTACCAAGTCATTATTTCAGATGTATAAACTGCTTCAAAAATGTCTCAGTCTGGTAAAATATCCCCTTTGTCATCTTGTGTAAGCATAATCTTTCCAAAAATAGTGCAGACAAAAAATAAATTTCCATCAGAATTTCATTCTTCAAAATATGGAGGATGTCTATAAATATGTTTTTTACAACAAACCTGTATATCTGATGAAATTATCAAATGAACCATATAAGACTGCTGTTTATATGACTGGATTCTTTAAAACATTACTAGAGTGAGAATTGGTAAGTTAGATGATATTCTGGACAAAGTAGGTGTGAAATATAGCACGGACTGATATAACACGATAGCTCAACAGGGACAGTAGGTGTGAAATATAGCAAGGATTGATATAACACAGAAGCTCAACAGGGACAGTGCTCTCCCCCTTTAAGTCCTGTTAGGTATTATTATTAAGGACAATCACTGTGGAAACCCACGTTTTATTTTAATAGCCTATTTTGTTTCACTTGGATCTTAAGAAGATCAGCAGAACAAAGCCTATATGACAGTGGTTGAACAGGGCATAAAAGACCCCATCGTTAGCATAATCTGAGTCTGATGCATCCTATTTCTGCCTCCCCCTACTTCTCCTTTACCTAGATATGCCAGGTCAAGCAAGGCCAAGATCAGGGCAAATAATATAGCAATGAATTGGCATACTCCCTTGACTCTGAGCCTGGAGAAATTGCAACAGATGAGACTATTCATCAGAAGTGTAACCTGTCACCTCTACCTTTCATGGAATCAAAAACATTCTCTCTAAGGCAGCTCTGTGTGTGTGTGTGTGTGTGTATGTGTGTGTGCTTTGTTTGTTTTACTCTTCACAAGAATGGCATCGAAGAAACCAACACCTGTGTATCTTGAGAGCTGCAGGATAAGCTGGGAAATGTATTCTAGTTAGATGAAACACATAGCCATACTCTTCTCTAAAATACGATCTGATAGCAGAGGAGAGCTATTCAATCTAAAGCAGGAAGGGTCTCTGAAACACACTCTCCCTTTCTTTCCAGTAATACCTTTCCTTTAGGTAGTCCCAGAAGAGGTGCTTTGGATAAAGAAAGACTAATTACTTTTACTGATGTGAATGACATACTATTTATGTCTAGCATATCCTAACAAGTATTCATAGTGATTCAATATGTATAAACTCTCTCTTATTTGGTCCTCTTACCTTCCAGATGTTTTTCTGATGATGTATATTTAGCTTTATGTTTATAGTCTGTAGCTTACATAGCATGGTTACCTGCTTACAACTTAAGGAAAAAAGGTAAAAGAATATTGGCTGTCAGACATATAACAGCACACCAACAAAATGTTCCCCAAGAGACCAACAGTTCAAATGCTGGTTTCTGACAAGTTTTCTGACTTAAAAAAGAAAATCAACTCTTATGTATTTTACTGAGGAAATACCTATTGTTTCCCCAGCAATCTCAGTGCAGTAAAAAGCACACACCTGGGTAATTAGGCATTGATCCCAGTAATGGAACAGCCCCACCTACCCTTGACCCCATCAGCACACAACGAGACTGCTTACTTTTTAGTGAGACACTTTTTTTGTTGTTTCTTTTCTTGCTTTGCATTTTGTCACATTGAAGAAAATGGTGTTTCCTTGATTGGATCTACACTGTGGGGATGCCCTGATCCACAGTCATGGGAATAGTTGAAGACACAAAGAAACCCAGACACAAAATACTGCTACTTTCACAGAAAATATCCTGTGGAGAAATGACATTGATTATTCCTGGGGACATTTTAAGAAGGCTTAATTATGGTTCCTGGAACATCTTTCCTTTTCACTTCGTGTCATGCATGAATAGAAGTGAAAGATGCTTTCATACAGCAAACCGTGTGAGCAACAAAAACGACTCAATTGAATAAACCTGGTTCAGTAAAGATTACTGACTATATTGCTATAGAGCAACAAATACCTAATTAATGCCTACTATGTGCAAAATGCTTAATACATATAATTAATATATAATTACTGATAGCCTGAACTTTACATTCCAGTAGAAAGGCAGGCATACAGTTATATAACTATAATGAAAGGGGGACTATGAAAGACACTATAATAAAATCAAAATCATTCTGTTGACTGTCAAATGCTAGATCCCCAAATATCACCCAATCACCTTCATCAAAACAACATAGTTATAAGCAAAGCTGATTTTTTCACAATTGAGAGAGAACACTGCATCCACAGAGCTTTGGTAATGTCTTAAATTGGAAAAGACAAGATTTGAAATTATTAACAATTGAAAGTTTGGCTTAGAGGGGGACTTCCAATGGAAATTGGAGAGAGGGGAAAAGATGATGTGTGCTTAATTCAGATTCGGTAAGAATCATAATAATAATGGTTTAAGATAGGTGAAAAAAAGCAAGGAAAAAATTTTGTGGCAAGGAATTAATAGGAACTGAAGGTGAAAATTTTCTGTTGATGCTTTCCATTGAACAACTGGCATTTTTGGGAAAGTTCCTGCAATGAGCAATGAAGCTACTTGCCTGGGAAAGGGTATCCTAGAATAATAGTCACGCTAATAAATGGCATAATAAAGTCATGCTAATATATAGACCAGACACTGGCAAACTGTACCCAGCGGCTGAATTCAGAAGCTACTAGAGCTTCTGACATTTCTCTACCTTTTCCAAGGTTGTTAAGAAAGAAAGAAAGAAAGGAAGAAAGGAAGGAAGGAAGGAAGGAAGGAAGGAAGGAAGGAAGGAAGGAAGAAAGAAAGAAAGGAAAAGAAAGGCAGAATGTGTAACAGATTTTATGTGGCCTACAAAGCCTACAATATTTACTCTCTGGTCCTTTACAGAAAATCTTTTGCTAAATACTGATATAGACAGTAAATTCGGTGAATAGGAAGGTAGTTTGAACACTCAGCCAGCAAGCATTTGATAGGTGTAGACAGTTTAGCTTCTCAGTACCCAAATAAGAGGTAGAGGAGATAGTCATTCCTACAGATAATGGTTGGTGAGAAATCTGGGTCTGTACAAAGGCAAACATGAGGAATGTAAAGATTTTTCTCTTTTTTTTTTTGCAACCACTACATCAAGAAGAATATATTCATATCCTGATTTTTTTTTCTTTTTTTCTTTTTTTTTTTTTTTTTTTGAGATGGAGTCTCGCTCTGTCGCCCAGGCTGGAGTGCAGTGGTACAATCTCGACTCACTGCAATGCTCTGCTTCCCAAGTTCATGCCATTCTCCTGCCTCAGCCTCCTGAGTAGCTGGGACAGGTGCCCACTACCACACCTGGCTAATTTTTCTGTATTTTTAGTAGAGACGGGGTTTCACTGTGTTAGCCAGGATGATCTCGATCTCCTGACCTTGTGATCTGCCCACCTCGGCCTCCCAAAGTGCTGGGATTACAGGCGTGAGCCACCAAGCCCAGCCACATCCTGATTTTTGACAAAAGTAGGCTAATCAGCTTTATCTCTGCTCTATGTGAACCCATTTTCTAAGGCAACAAGCAGTAATAGAACAGAACAATTAAAGATATGAATCCCTGCAGAAAACCATTCATACATATGACACAGTTAGCAATGTCTATGGTTTTATTTTTTTATTTTTTCTTTTCTTTTCATTGTTGAAACACTGAATGCCAAGCAAACATTCTCCTTCATGGAATCTTTCTATGGCATTTTCTTCTCATGAGTAAGTATGAAACGAACTAGAATTTAATAGCCAAGTAGCCTGTTTGGAATCTATTAAAAGGATTAGACCTACTTGATACAATACAAATTGCTAATTAGTGAAGTGATGCAAGTAAATCCCTAACAACATAAGCATAAAAATTATTTTTTTGGCTTGAGTAGTAGATAACACATGAGTTTTTCATAGGTTCCAGTAAGAATATATATTATATAAAAACATATATTATATATTCTTATTTCAAAATCATTCTGTTCTTTGAAGCTCTCCCGAAGTGAATATACATGGCCGAGAACATTTCCGTCCACAATTCACTTCTAGACCACACCAACATCACACTAATCCTAGGAATTTGAATTAATCTGTCAGAATATTCAAGTAGCCATGTATGACTATTATAAACAGATAAAGCTAATATGCAGAAAAAGCTGAATATCATATTTTAACATCTGTGATGGTTAATTTTATGCATTAACTTGACTGGACTAAGGGTGTCCAGATATCAGCTAAAACATTATTTCTAGGTGTGTCTGTGACAGTGTTTGCACAACAGATTAGCATTTGAATCAGTACACTGAGTAAAGAAAATCCACCTTCACCAGTGTGATCAGGCATCATCCAATTCACTGGGCCCTAATAGAACAAAAAAGGCAGAGGGAGGGCAAAATCTCCCTTCTTGAGCTGGGACTTGTAACTTTTTTTTTTTGTTCTCAAACATCCGAGCCTCTGTTTCTCAGACTGGGAGTCACATCATCAGCTTCCTTGGTTCTCAGGCCTTCAGACTGAGATTGAATTATACCACCTGCTCTCGTTCTCCAGCTCAATGATGGCAGACCATGGGTTTTCTCGGCCTCCATAATTTCTTGAGACAATATCCATAGAAAATCTCCTCTTGTATATTTATATATTGGTTCTCTTTTTCTAGAGAACACTGACTAATACAAGATCCAGTGATAAAGGTAATTGCTCCAGATGCTAGAAGCAAAATTAAAATAGAAGATATGTGAGTTTTTCCAACAATGTTAAGAGGAAAACAGAGAGAGAGAGAGAGAGAGAGAGAGAGAGAGAACCTTTAGCCCTATAGAATTAAGAGACTTAACCAAGTTTTTGGAATTAGAGTGTTCAGCACTACTAGAATGAAAATCTGAGACTCACATTTATCATTTAAATATTCTCTTGGAGACTTAGAATGCAGAATTTACACAAAGGATACCATCCAGTTTATTTCCATAAAATATATGAGTATTCATTTTCAGGAAAACATTAGAGAAGACACAGACATTCTTATAATGACTAGGTGTATATTTATAGACCATTAAGAGTTTAATTTGTTTTGTACTATTTGAAAGGTAGCACTATGCTGGAATACTATTCTACTTATCAGATAGAGGGAAAGTATACTAAAAAGCCTTTATTTGATTGACTATTGGTTATAAATATCTGACAAATGAGATCAATTTATAAATTGTTCATGTAACTAAGCAAGTTATCTTTGGGAATAACTCTTTTTTTCTGTGATAATTACAACTGGGGGAAAGAGAATGGTAATGAAAGACAACCCTAGTAGGTGTGTTCTTTATATTTACATACGGATGATCTTTAAAAAGATCACATATATTCCCCTAAATTTTGATTTGTGATCTTTGTACAACGATTTGAGGACTACATGATGTTAGAGATTAATTCAAATACTTTAGAGAGAGAAGAAAATGAGACTCAGAAAAGTCAAGTGTATTTTTCAGATTTCTACATTAGGTCTCTTGGGCCTCTATTTCTCTCCTTTCTACCAAATCCTAATCATGATAAACGGTACAGGCTGAGCATCCAAAATCCAAAAATCTGAAATCCAAAATGCTCCAAAATATGAACATTTTTGACACTCAAATAAAATGTTCATTGGAGCCCTCAGATTTCAGATTTTCAGATTTGGAATGCTCAACTGGTAAACGTAATGCAAATAGCCCAAAATTAAAAAAATAAATAAATAAGAAATCCCAAACACTTCTGGTCCAAAGCCTTGTGAATAAGGGATACTCAGTCTGTATTTCTACTGTGTCATACTTCAGTAATTGGCCCAATAATTTCAATAACGACCTGGCAATATTAGCGTCTCTACTTCAGGCAGAAATGAGTGGAAGGAACATTATATGCAAACAGAAAAGGACGGGTTTATTTTTTTATTTTTTTATTTTTTGAGACGGAGTCTCGCTCTGTCACCCAGGCTGGAGTGCAGTGGCCAGATCTCAGCTCACTGCAAGCTCCGCCTCCCGGGTTTACGCCATTCTCCTGCCTCAGCCTCCCGAGTAGCTGGGACTACAGGCCCCAGCCTCGTCGCCCGGCTAGTTTTTTGTATTTTTTAGTAGAGACGGGGTTTCACTGTGGTCTCGATCTCCTGACCTCGTGATCCGCCCGTCTCGGCCCCCCAAAGTGCTGGGATTACAGGCTTGAGCCACCGCGTCCGGCAGGACGGGGTTATTTTAATGCCCCTTCCTACCCTATCATTAGCTCTCTCCATCTTATGACATTTATTGAGTTCATTAACCCTTAAAGAAACATACAAAACTGTAATACCTCCACTTTTCTTAGTTTACGTATTATACTTCTATATCTCCATTTACATCATGGTCCTGAATGCCATATTAACCATCTGGTTTACTCCTTCCCCAGCCTCTTCAATTTCAAGTAAACTTCCGTACTTCTACCACACCCATTGAACCAACCAGAGGGTATTTAGCATCCACTTTGAAGCAGCCAAAACTGTTGGTTCCTTCAAAACGGATGTTATGTGCCTTTGGAGAAAAATAGTATTATTCTATTATGTGGCTGCGTGACAATTTAGTGCTAGAAAGGAGTTCAAGCTGCTGGACAATTATTTAATGTGTCTTTGGTAACCTCTTTCTTATACCCCTCAGTGACTGTCCAAATACTAATTGCTCTCCTCATGCTGTCCCATAACCCAGCTCCTGCTCTCCCATTGCCAATAGAAAAATCTCATCACTCAAAGTACCAAATAGCACAGTATTGTAGCACTGCACTGCCGCCCTATCTTGCTTGTCTTTCCTCACCATTTGATTGTAAATCATTTAGGAAGCAGCATTTCTTCATCTTTGTATCTTCAATGGCTAGTATACAGGAAGATACAGCATAAGTAAATGGATATTGTTCATTGTTCTCTTTCTTTGCTCATTCTCTTCTTGCTGGAATTCCTTCTACCCTATCCTGTCCCTATCTTCTTGCTTTCCTTCCAACTTACTGAGGAATTACTTGTGAATTTGTTTGGTAATGTATTACTAATGTATTACTCATCTATCTCCTCTCAGAAGGCTTCCTTGAATATTCTTATTCTGGGCTACCTGTCCTGACTCTATGCTCACAAATGCCTTTCAATAACTTTGTTATCATTATCATTATATTGCCTCTATAACTAAATTATATACATAGTTAAAAAAATCATATAGCACAGAAAGTTAGGAAATGAAAACTAAAATTTTCTCTGTCTCCAGTCCTTGAAAGATAATGTCAGGGTTAAATGGTTGACCTTTTCTCAAACCATGTCAGTTACTCAAAATCATGGAACAGTTGTTTGCTTTGAATTTGGATTACAACTTTCAATAACCTTTTTGTCTTATTGGGGATTTCAAGAGTTCAATTGCCTTTCTTTTTGCTTGCCTATATAAGAAGCATATGTCTTTGGCTTGACTCTAAAATCATTCAAGTTCTCAACCAAAACATTTGTCAAAATGAAGCATCTGACTTCATGTTTCAATTAAAGCTAGTTATTCTCTACTGATGCACTAGAGTTCTCATTATGGCATTCCAAATTAAGTGCATTTTAAAAGTCTGTATGTAGTTTTTTAAATTTTGTTTTCATTTTACTTGGGAGTATAACTGTACTCATAGATTATGGATGGCTTGGCAAGAATATACAATTTTCTCTTTGTCTCACAGCATCATTTTCTAACACCAATCTGATTCCCATTTACTTACCCATAAACTGGCATTTTTCCCCAATCACCTTTAAGACCATCTTTGTATCTTTAATGTTCTGAAATTTCATGGATGTTTTAAAATAGGACTTTTCCATCATTCCAGGAACTTTTCAGGTTCTCCCAATTTGATATTTGTTGTTAAACGTTGTGAAATAATGTCAATTAGTTTTTTGACTAGTTTCTTTTCTCTATTTTGTCTGATCTTTGCAAAGTTCTCATTAGTCACATGATGGAATTCTAGCCTCTCTATCTCTGTGTTTCTCTTTGATGTTTCTCTTAGAGTTTTCTCATTTTTTTGACTTTTTTGCTCTATCTTTTGAGACTTTTTTCTTTTATGTTCTAACACTTTTTTAATGGTTTTCTTTCCAGTAACATTTTCTAATTCTCTGATAACTTTTTAAAACATAAGCTTGATCTTGTTTTATTTACTGCAGAATCTTCTGGAATCTGTAAGGAAATTCAAAATATATTTTTCTGTTCCTTGAGTTCTGTTTTTTGGGGCATCTTTTTTTTTTCTATTTGTTATCATTATGCTTCTCTATATTTGTTCTTGACTTCTTGAAAATTTCTGGTGCTACTGTGTTCTCAATTCATATCTGTGAATGAATATGTGTTAAATATTAGTTATTGAGCTTGATCGCCTATGACTTTGTGTAGGTGTCTCTGTTGCTCTGTGTAGAAAAACTTACTGAGTTTTATATTATTTATTATTGATTTTTTTACTTTTTTTTTTTTTTTTTTTTTTTTTTTTTGGAGATGGAGTTTCGCTCTTGTTGCCCAGACTGGAGTGTAGTGGCAGTGATCTCAGCTCACTGCAACCTCCGTCTTCCGGTTTCAAGCGAGTCTCCTGCCTCAGCCTTCCAAGTACCTGGGATTACAGGCACCCCACCACCATGCCTGGCTAATTTTTGTATTTTTAGTAGAGATGCAGTTTCACCATGTTGGCCAGGCCGGTCTCGAACTCCTAATCTCTTGATCTGCCCACCTCAGTCTCCCAAAGTGCTGGGATTACAGGTGTGAGCCACTGCATCCGGCCAAGACTTATTGAGTTTTATATCAGAGTTAGAAATATGTTAACTGGAAGAATTCATTCTCACTTGCATTGGGTGGAAAGAATACAGGTATCCTACAACCACCAAACCTCCTGTCTTGGGCCAAGATAAGATGTTGACTCTGAGTCCTTGCCCACCATAAATAAATTTTTCAACTTCTTTAAACAGGACATCTCTAGTCTCCATCTTGGTGTTAGACTCTCTAAAGGTGGAGGATGAAAGCATGTGGTCATCTGCTTTTGATATTATGAATAAAAGCATAAATGAATGACTCTGTTTTGTAGCCTACTCCTGGTCTCTAAACTTGAAGGCCCACTAAGTCTCTGGTGGGTGGGGGAGGAACACTTTTTATTTCCACTAGAGTTTCCTCCTCTTTACGTTTCTACATTGCTACTAGAATCATCTGCTGTTCTTTATACTCCAAATATTCATGCATGTTTGAAAGTCTTTAAGCCACTGATGAAACTTCTCTCATTATGAGAGCAGTTATTAATTTACATCTTTTTATACAACTTAGGTGTCATTTCACAAAATCTGGAGTGAGAAGTGAAAGAAATGTATGGACTTAGCCACCTTGAATAGTGGCACAATCAACACACATTCTTAACAATATCCATTTATCAAAGTTGCAGTAAGTAAGGGTTGGGACTCGTACTGATGAAGACTAGAGATTTGCTGCCTTACTTATGATGCATGGTTAACGAGCTCTCTAACTTCCTACTTGAAATGCATTCACCTTTTTGTTAACAGTAAACAGGTTGTGGCAATAAGAATACCTATATATGTAAATGTTCATGTATATGTCTTTCTGCACTAAATAGTTGAAAATCCATAGATATATAAATCACATCTTCTTAATATTTAGCTTGATAGCAACTGCTCCCCAAATGTTTGTTCAATTACTATTTAAAATTAAATAGTAATTTTACAGGAAAGGGGAACAGGCCGAGGTCCAATGGATAAAAGTTACAGAAAGACATATAAGGGTAGATTATTTAACAATTAAGCACTTCAGCAATGATATAATCCATCTCAGAGACAGTGAATTCTTGGTCAACAGAATGTTCAATTAGAGATTTGAAGACCACTTGTAAGGCAACATCTTTCATTGGTAGAAAAGTTTGTTCAGAGAAACTATAGCTCTATTTTAACTCTGAGATTTTAATGTCCATTCAATTATTGCCTGCAGCTGAGAAAAATCTATGCCACGAAATGCAAGCAAAACCAGTGAGTCAAGTAGCTAGCCAATGTGCATACTTCTCAGGCTGGAAAAGCCATCTGGTCATCAAAATCTGTTCTCTCCTGTCTCACAGGAGATGCAGCTCCTCCGTGGCAAATATACTTTATAATGAGTACAATCTTATCTGTCCAGTAAAACTGTTGCTTGCTTTAAATATAGTTTCTTTTAATATTATCATAATTTATTCAACACTGTTGCTAATTTTTCAAGCCAGAGAGAATAAATTTGAAGTATAACAATTATTAATAAAGTGATGTTAATTATAAGCAAAAATGATTACAATTTCTTGAGCAGTAGCATTTCTTCTCTCATTACAAAGGGGTTCAAAGCACTTAGAAGCATTATAAACTGCATGTCTGATCTTCAGTTTCATAGAACTCTTCATTCATTCATCTACTTTTATACAGGTCTTATATAATGATAAGATAACTTTCTAAGCCTAAGATGAGGAAAATTATCTTGTGTTAATTATTATAATAATGAAAATATCTATACAATGTCTTCTCTGTAGTAGTGTTGATTAGTGTTCACAAACTCAAGTACCTACAGGCTGCTAGCAGCTAAAGTAAATGAGTGTTTTAGGTTGCTATTAAAAATAAACTACTTTTTTTTGTGTGTGAAGTAGAGTATCCTTTGAGACAGCTTAGTTTCATTTTTATCCATAACCCAGCCCAAACAAACGGTTTCGGTGTTTTATCTTTCTGACAACCTAGTGGGGGGATTGGGGGGGCAGTGGGATGTTTAATGGGTACAAAAAGTAGTTAGAAAGAATAAATAAGGCTTATTATTGGACAGCACAATGGGGTGATTATGGTCAATAATAACATGTACATTTTAGAGTAACTTAAAGGGTATAATTGGATTGTTTGCAATTCAATGGATATATGCTTGAAGGGATGGATACCCAGATACCCTGTTATTCATGATGTGCTTATTTCCCATTGCATGCCTGTAATTTTTTAAAATAAATATTTGTTTCCTCTTTAGTACTACTCTAGGTAAACACAACAGTCTAAGCTTGCTCTTTTAAACTGTTTCATAGTGGGGAATGGTGGGTCAGTGGTGAATTGGAGAGTAGAAGCCTTGTGTGTGTTACTGCTGTTTTAAAATTCATTGTAAAATATTGCAGGTATACTAGAAGATATAAACTATAGGAAAGTAAATATCTGTGTACCCATCATTCAGTTTTAGAAGTAAAACATTGCAAATGCTGTTGGAGATTCTTGAATACCTAACCTTTGCTTCTTATGCAACCTACCTACCTACTCTCAGACATATTTATTATATTGATTTGGTTCTTAGTAGTTTCATGTGCTTCTGCAAGTAATTATTATAAAACTGTGTATCTTTAAAATAAAATATAATTGCTGTTCATATCTTAAAATTAAGGTACATGATATACTATATGTATTCATTTAACAATGGTTTTTCCACTCAAAAGTATGTCTGTAAGATTCATCCGTACTGATACCTGTAACAGATCCATTTCTGTTTGTTGCTGTATAATATTCCATTGTATGAACACATCAACACTTATTTACTGATATATTACATTTATTGTTTATTCTTTGTGTATATTGATGAAGATATACTTTATTACTCTGAATTCATATAGATATTTCTGTATTCATTTTTAATTTGCTAGAATTTATTTTTGTATATAGTTTAGAGGAAGAATCTAACTTCATTTTTTTCATAAGGTCAACTAAAACTCAATGCCATTTATTAGTTAACATTTTTCTTATTGATCTGTGATATCACCACTTGTATATGTCAGGTTTCCATTGTTCTACTTGCCTATGCCTGTGCTAATATCACAGTATTTTAGCTATAATAAAGATACAGTAGATCTTAATAACTGGTTGGCATACCTACCCATACCTACCCATCTGATTGTCAAAAATAACTTGATTCATTATTTATTTCTCTTCTACATATATTTTAAAATAAATATAATTTTTGGCAAAAATATTATTGTTATTGGCAGTGCATTGACTTTATGAATGCATTTAGAAACAATTAACATCTTTACTAGATTTAGCACTTTCAATCTATGAACATGGAAAACACTTCTTTATGCCATTTAAAACATAATTATAAGACTGTTTCATATCTTGTTTTAGTGATTTTGGAAAGATTATGATGCTGTTGTTTATTATCCCTTTTGTCTAAGCATCCATATTTACTGGAATAAAGTATCAAAATATTTAGTAATTTTATTTAGAAAAATATCCATATTTTCTTGTTTAATTTTTTTAATTTTTTTTTATACTTTAAGTTCTGGGGTACATGAGAAGAACTTGCAGGTTTGTTACATAGGTATACATGTGCCATGGTGGTTTGCTGTACCCATCAACCTGTCATCTACATTAGGTATTTGTCCTAATGGCATCCCTCCCCTAGCCCCCCACCCCTCGACAGGCCCCGGTGTGTGATGTTCCCCTCCCTGTGTCCAAGTGTTCTCATTGTTCAACTCCCACTTATGAGTGAGAACATGTGGTGTTTGGTTTTCTGTTCCTGTGTTACTTTGCTAGAATGATGGTTTCCAGCTTCATCCATGTCCCTGCAAAGGACATGAACTCATCCTTTTTTATGTAATTTTTTATTTATAATATTGTTTGTACCTTTATGGAAAGGTTTTGCTTTTGATCAGATCACTTTGCCAAAGGACTGGCAATTTTCTCTCTAAAGAAGCAACTTTGTGTTGTTTACCTTCCCTTTTGTATCTTTTTATTCTATTTAATTTCCTTTCTTTATTATTGGCTTACCTTGAATTTACTGTAGTCATAAACTTTTTAGCCATTCTTCTTTGTAACATTAAAATTTTAAGGTTTTATATTTTCCTTGAATTATTGCTTTAGCTGCATACTTCAAGTTTTGAGATGGAGCATTTCTATTATTTAGTTCTACAAATATTCTAATTTACAATATGACTTTCTTTTGTCTCTGACATATTTGAGTGTATTTTTCAATTTTAAATAAAGTTATTATCTTTATTTTGACATGATTTGTTAGACAAATGCATGGGAGTAAGAGAGTCTGTTCTGGTGACATCAATCTTTGAAATGTTCTGAGACTTCACAGTCTAGTATATCGTTTTTGTAAATGTACTATCTTTTTAAAATGTGTACTCATTACTTGCTGGGTATAGGTTTCATATATGTGCATTAAAGCAGACTTTTGTTATGTTGTTCTAATGTTCTCTTTTTTTTCATTTGATTTATGACTTACAAAAACATGTATGCTGAAAACTTCCAGTCTGATATGGGATTTGTGAATTTTACCCTATTATTTTTATGAAATTTGCTTTATATATTTTCTTTTAAAAAATTATTCTAATTTTTATGGGTACATAGTGGGTGCATATATTTATGGGGTACATATATTTATGGGGTGCATATATTTATGGGTATGAGATATATTAATGATACAAGCATATAGTAAGTAATAATCACATCAGGGAAAGTGGAGTATACATCACTTCAAACATTTATCATTTATCTGTGTTACAAACTTTCCAATTATAATCTTAATTATTTTAAAATGTGCAAAAGATTAATTTTTAGTATAGTCACCCGGTAGTGCTATCAAATACTAGATCATGTTCATTCTATCTATGTGTTTGTACCCATTAACTATCCCCACTTGCCCACCCACCTCAATCCCTACTACCCTTCCTAGCCTCTGAGAGACATCATTCTACTATCTCCATGAGTTCAGCTGTTTTCATTTGTAACTTCTCAAAATGATTGAGAACATGCAATGTCTTTCTGTGCCCGGCTTATTTCACTTCACATAATAACCTCCAGTACCATCCATGTTGTTGCAAATTACAGGATCTCATTCTTTTTTATGGCTGAATTTTACTCCATTGTATATATGTGCCACATTTTCTTTATCCATTCATCTGTCGATAGACATTTAGGTTACTTAAAATGTCTGGAATAGCCAATTTTGGCTATTCTAAATAGTGCTGCAATAAACATGGGAGTGCAGATATCTCTTTGATAGATTGATTTCCTTTCTTTGGGGTATATAACTACCAGTGGGATTGCGGAACCATATGGTAGCTCTAGTTTTAGTTTTGGAGGAACCTCCAAACTGTTCTCAATAATGGTTGTACTAATTTGCATTCCCACCAACAATGGAGAAGTGTACCCTTTTCTCCACATCCTCACCAGTATTTTATATTGCCTGTCTGTTCGATAAGAGCCATTGTAATTGCGGTAAGATGATATCTCCTGTAATTCTGAGTTACATTTCTCTGATGACCAAGATGTTGAACAATTTTTCAGATACCTGTTTGCTATTTGTATGCCTTATTTTGAGAAACGTCTATGTAGATTTTACCCACTTAAAAATCAGATTATTAGATTTTTTTTCCTATTGAATTATTTGAGTTCCTTATATAGTCTGGCTATTAATCTTTTGTCAGAGGAATAGTTTGCAAATATGTTCCGCTATTCCGTGGGATTTCTCTTCACTTTAATTGTTTCCTTTGTTGTGCAGAAAGGTTTTAACTGATGTAATAGCATTTGTTGGCCTGACACTGTGACTCACTCCTGTAATCCCAGCACTTTGGGAGGCCGAGGCGGGTGGATCGCCTGAGGTCCGGAGCTTGAGACCAGCCTGGCCAACATGACAAGACCCCATCTCTACTAAAAATACAAAAATTAGCTAGGCATGATGGTGGGTGCCTGTAATCCCAGCTACTCGGGAGGCTGACAGAATCCTTTGAACCCAAGAGGTGGAGGTTGCAGTGAGCCATCGTGTCATTGCACTCCAGCCTGGGTGACCAGAGTGAAACTTCATCCTCCCCCGCACACACACAAATTAGCATTAGTTAATTTTTGCTTTGGTTACCTGCGCTTGCAGTGTAATACTCAAGAAACTTTTGCCAAGTGCAATGTTTTGATGAGTTTCTTCAATGACGACTTTTTAGAAGTCTCATAGACTGAATTATTAGATTTAAGCCTTTAATCCATTTCGATTTGATTTTTGTCTATGGCAAGGAACAGAGGTGTAGTGTCAATTTTCTGCATATGGATACCCAGTTGCCCCAGCACCAATTATTGAGGACCATGCTTTCTCCAATGTATGTTCTTGGCACCACTGTTGAAAATAAGTTCACTGTAGATGGGTGGATTTATTTCTGTATTGTCTGTTCAGTTCCATTGGTCTGTGTGTCTTTTTATGCCAATACTATGCTGTTTGGTTTAGCAGAATTCTGTAGTATAATTTGAATTCAGATAATATGATTTCTCCAGTTTTGTTCTTTTTGCTCAGGATTGCTTTGCCTATTCTGGGTCTTTTGTAGTTCCATATAAATGTTAAGATTTTTTTTCTATTTCTGTGAGGAATGCCATTGATATTGTTGTGATAGGGATTTGATTTCATATCCTGCATTGAATGTGTAGATTGATTTGGGTAATATGGGAATTTTAACAATGTTGATTCTTCCAATCCACAAACATGGAATATCCTTCCAGTTTGTATTCTCTTCAATTCCTTGCATCAATGTTTTATAGTATTCATTGTAGAGGATTATAACTTTTTTGATTGAAGTTTATTCTTATGTATTTATTATATTCACAGCTACTGTAAATAGGCTTACTTTCTTGATTTCTTTTCCAGATTGTTCGCTTTTGTCATGCAGATATGCTACTGATTTTTTTATGTTGATATTGTATCCTGCAACTTTACTAAATTTATTTGTTCTGATAGTTTTCTGGTGGAGTCTTTAGGTTTTTCCAAATACATGATCATATCATCTGTAAAAAAAAAAAAAAAAAAAAAAAAAAAAAAAAAA
>NW_016806443.1:3712046-3744889 GCF_001698545.2 Rhinopithecus bieti
AAAAAAAAAAAAGGATAATTTCACTTCTTGCTTTCCAATTTGGATCCCCTTTTTTTTCTTTCTCTTGTTTAGATAGGACTTACAGTACTATGTTGAATAACAGTAAATAAAGTGGGCATCTATGTGTTTTTCCAGATCTTAAAGGAAAGGCTTTCAGTTTTTCATCATTTAGAATGATACTCTCTGTGAGTCTGATGTATACAGCTTTTATTGTGTTGAGGTATGTTCCTTCTGTATCCACTTTTGAAGGTTATCATCATGAAGGGTTATTGAATTTTACCAAATGCTTTTTCAGCATCAGTTGTAATGATCACATGGTTTTTGTCCTTCATTCTGTTGATGTGATGTATCATATTGAGAGATTTGCATGCATTGAATCATCCTTATATCACTGGGATAAATCCCATTTTGTCATGATGGATGATCTTTTAAATGTGTTGTTGAATTCTGTTTTCTAGTATTTTCTTGGCAATTTTTGCATCAATGTTCATCAGAGGTACTGGTTTTTAGTTTTCTTGTTTCAGCGTGTCACTGTCTCATTTTTGTATCAGAGGAATACTAGCCTCATGGAATGAGTTTAGAAGTATTCCCTCCTCCTCTATCTTTTGGAAAAGTTTGGACAGGATTGATATTGGTTCTTTAAATGATTGGTAAAATTCAGCAAGGAAGCCATCAGGTCCCAGGCTTTTTTCTTTGCTGGGAGACATTTTTCTTTTTTTGAGGCAGAGTCTCTCTCTATTGCCCAGGCTAGAGTACAGGGGCATGATCTTGGCTCACTGCAGGCTCTGCCTCCCGGGTTCAAGTGATTCTCCTGCCTCAGCCTCCTGAGTAGCTAGTATTACAGGTGTGAGTCACCAGGCCTTGTTAACTTTTATTTTTATTATTTTTATTTTTTTGAGACGAAGTCTCACTCTGTCGCCCAGGCTGGAGGGCAGAGGTATGACCTCAGCTCACTGCAACCTCCACCCTCCAGGTTTTAAGCAATTCTCCTGCCTCAGCCTCCCAAATTTTTTATGTTTAGTAGAGACAGGGTTTTGCCATTTGGACCAAACTGGTCTTAAACTCCTGGGCTCAAATGATCCACCTGCCTCGCCTCTGAAAGTTCTGGGATTATAGGCATGAACTACCGAGCCCTGCTGCTGGCATACTTTTTATTGTCTTTGACCTTATTACCTTTTATTAGTCGATTCAGGTTTTTTGTATCTTCATGTTTCAATCTTGTTGAGTTTTATGTATCTAGGAATTTATCCATTTCTTATAGGTTTTCCAATTTTTGGTGTATAGTTGCATATAGCAACATCTAATGATCCTTTGAATTTCTGCAGTATCAGTTGCAATGTCTTCTTTTTTTTATATCTCTGATCTTATATGGGTTTTTCTTTTTTTCTTAGTCAAGTTAAAGATCTTTTGTATTTTGAATTGTTTTCTTCATTCAATTTTATTCATTTCTGCTCTGATCTTTATTATTTCTTTTATTCTACTAATTTTGGGTTTGTTTTGCTCTTGCTTTTCTAGTTCTTTAAGATTAAACTTTAGGTTATTGATTTGAAATTTTTCTACTTGTTTGATATCAGTGATTATTGCTATAAACTTTCTCCTTAGTACTGCCTTTGTAGTATTCCATAATTTTTATTATGTTGGATTTCCATTTTCATTTGTTTCAATATATTTTTTAAATTTCCTTCTTAATTTCTTCACTGACCCACTGGTCATTCAGGAGAATGTTGTTTAATTTCCACGTGTTTGTGTAGTTTCCAAAGTTCCTCTTGATATTGATTACTAGTTCTATTTCATTGTGGTCAGATAATATACTTGATACAATTTCTATTTTTTTGAATTTTTAAGACTTGTTTTGTGGCCTAACATATTGTCTGTCCTTGAGAATGTTCCATGCACTGAGGAAAGGAATGTGTATTATGCAGCCATTGGAGGAAATCTTCTGTAAATATCTATAAAGCCCATTTGGTCTGTGCTGCAGATTAAGTCCAGTGTTTTAAATACGACATGCCACTCTCTCCTGGCCAGTAAAGTTTCCACTGAAAAGCCTGCTGCCAGGTGTACTGGAGCTCCTTTTCATGTATGGAAGCTCACTTGCTCCTTTGTTTGTTTTCTCTTTCTGCTTTTAGGGTCCTTTCTTTATTCTTGCCCTTTGGGAGTTTGATTATTAAATGTCTTGAGGTAGTCTTATTGGGGTTAAATCTGGTTTGTTTTCTATGACCTTATTGTACTTGACTATTGGTATCTTTCTCTAGGCTTCAAAAGTTCTGTGTTATTATCTTATTGAATTAAATTTCTAGCCCAGTCGTATTCTGTATGACTTCTTTACAGCCAATAACTCTTAGATTTTCCAGGTCTTGTAGGCATGTTTTATTTTTTTTAAACTGTTTTTTCAAATTTTCTCTTCTCTAACTATATATTTTCAAATAGCCTGTCTTCAAGCTCATTAATTCTTCTGTTTAGTCAGTTCTGCTGTTGAGAGGCTCCGATGCATTCTCCAGCTCTCGAATTTCTTCTTGGTTTTGTTACACTATTTCAAACTCCATTAAATTTATCTAATAAGTTTCTGCATTTCTTCTCTCTGTTATCTTGAATTTCATTGAGTTTCCTCAAAATTGCTATTTTGAACTCTGTATCTGAAAGGTCACATGTCTCTGTCACCCTGGGATTGTTCTCTTGTGCCTAGTTTAGTTCATTTGATGAGGTCATGTTTTCCTAGATGATCTTACTTATGGATGCTCGTTGATGTGTGGGCATTGAAAGTTTGGGTATTTATTGCAATCTTCTCATTCTGAGTTTATTTGTACCTATCCTTCCCAAGAAGTTTTCCTAAGTATTGAAAGGGAATTGAGGGTTGTAATCTAAGTCTTTGGTCACTGCAGTAGTATCTGCATTAGAAGGCACTGAAGCCCAATAATGCTGTGACTGTTGCAGACTTGTAGAGGTACCACCTTTATGTTCTTGGGTAAGATCTGGGAGCCTGATATGGTTTGACTGTGCCCCCACTCAAATCTCATCTTGAATTGTAGCTCCCATAATTCCATGTCGTGGGAGAGACCCGGTGGGTGGTAAGTGAATCATGGGGGCAGGCATATCCCATGGTGTTCTCATGATAGTGAATAAATTTCATGGGATCTGATGGTTTTATAAAGGGGAGTTCACCTGCACACACTCTCTTGCCTGTCACCATGTAAGACATGACTTTGCTCCTTATTTGCCTTCCACTGTGACTGTGAGGCCTCCCCAGCCATGTGCAACTGTGAGTCAGTTAAACCTCTTTCCTTTATAAATTACCCAGTCTCAGATATGTCTTTATTAGCAGTGTGAGAACAGACTAATACAGAGCCTTACCAGGATTATCAGCAGAGTCTCTTATTCTCTTTCCTCATTTTCCTTCAAACGAGGAATGTCTCCCTCTCTGCTGAGCTTCCTGGAGTTGGGGAAAGGGTAACACAAGCACCCATGTCCAGAACACAAGGAAGTGCTGGGTCAGTTCTGAAGCCAGCCTAGTACTGGGTCTCACCAAGGCCTGTGGTGACTATTGTTTGTCTACTGCCTATGTTTATTCAAGGTCCACAGGCTCTGTAGTCAGCAGGTGGTGAATACAGCCAGGCAAGTGTCTTTCCCTTCAGGGAGAGGGCTTCCTTCTGGCCCAGGGTGAATCTAGAAATGCTGTTTAGGAACTAGACCTTGGAGTTGGTAACTTTAGGGATCTACTTGGTGCTTTATTTTACTGTGGCTGAGCTGGCACCCAAATTGGAAGATAAAATCCTTTTTATTCTTCCCTTTTCTGTCCTCAAGCAAAAGACATCTCTTTTTGTGGTCACCATTGCTGGGAATGTGCCAGGTCACACCTGAAGCCCGCACAGTCCTAGGTCACCTAAGGTCTGTGATGAGTACTGCCTGGCTACCACTGATGTTTATTCAAGGCCTAAGCACTCTTTCATCAATGAGTGATTAATCCTGCCAGGACTAGGTTCTTCACTTCAGGGCAGCATGTTCCCTTTTGGCCCTGGGTGTGCCTAATAATACTGTCTGGGAGCTAGGGCATGGAATGGGGGGTTTCAGAACTCTACTTGGTGCTTTATCTTACTGTGGTTGGGCTGTTATACAAGTTGCAAGACAAAGTCCTTTTTACTCTCTTCTCTCCTTTCCTGGAGGGGAAGAAAGGAGTCTCTCCAGGAGCTGCAAGCTGTGATGCCTTAGGTTGGGGGAGGGGTGACACAAGCACTCCCTTGGCTGCCCCAGCCGGTGTCTCTCTGGGTTTCTTGCATCCCAAGCCCACTGGCTCCAAACCCAGCACAGCACCAAGACTTGCCCAGGAATTGCAGTCCATGTGGCCTAGGCTACCTTTCAACTTTACTTAGCACTCCAGAGTGCTAGACCATGGTGGTAGGGCTAGGAGGGACTCAAGTTCCAACTGCTGAATTGGATGATTCTCCTCTAATTAGGACTGATCTAAATGTTTCCTCTGTAAGTGCTGGCTGAATGCCGCCCTTTTTAGCTTTCTGCTGTGATCACAGCAGCACTGAGTTCCAATGCAAAGTCCCAGAGTCACTACACTCTTTCTCCCTCAAGCACACAGTTTCTCCCTCCATGTCGTACCATTGCAGGGGATGGGCAATTTAATGCCATCTTCCTACCCTCTTATATGCCTCTTTTCTTAGTATGATATTAAAAGCGGGTATTTGGATCATTCACCTAATTTTTTTTTCTTATGAAGGTGCTTTCTAATGTGGACAATTGTTCAATTTGGTGTTCCTGCCGGGGGATGATCAGAGGAAGGTCCTATTTGGCCATCTTGCTCTGCCTCCAGGATCTGCTTTATATATATTGAAGTAATTTAGGTACCTAAAAGTTAAGATTTTAACATCACATAACATCTAGTGAACTAAAACATTAATTTTTATGTAGTTACTATAAAATCTATATTAGTATATGTCCAGCAGCTTTTTTTGGGTTAGGATTTGCTGAAATAATTTTTCCATCATTTAACTTTCAATATTTTCATGTTCTTATGTTTTAAATACATGTCTTATCAATGGCTAGTATCTATATTTTTATATCAATTCTGATAATATTCACCTCATATTCTTTTACCTGTATGCATAATTCATTTTCATTAATGATATTAGTATATTCCTTTTAACATTATATTGTGTTCCTTTTTTTGCACTACCAGTCAATGCTATTTTGTCCTTCTTTACTTTGGAAGTGATTATTTTTCATTTAGGATATATGAATATATATGTATAGTTCAAATGTATACATGTGTGTACATCATATTTATTTCTACAGATATTTCTATATATTTCAATGTTTATAATTTTATATGTATTATGTAGATATATATAGTTATAAACATTTCCATGTCTTTGAAACAGATATTTCTTCTTCTTCCCCATCTTAGTCCTCTCATTCTTTCCTCCCTTTCTTCTTCCCTTCCTGTTTTTAAGTTCTCACTTCCTTTCTTCCATGGCTTGTATAAAGTAGCACTTGCTATGTAACTCTAGACAATTACTGCCACATGGGAGTTCTTTTGCCGGAGTCTCTTGACTTGCATATAATTTTTAACTTTTTATTTTGAAATAATTATAACTTCCGGGAAGTTATGTTCGTAAGAAATACACAAAAATGTCTTATGCCTCTTTTACCTGTCTCCCCAATAGTAATGGCTTACACTACTGTAGTACGCTATCAAAACATCGGTACAATTACATTGATAAAAATTAACATTACTGCAATCCACAGAGCTTATTCAGACCTCATCAGTTTTATATGAGTGTATGTTTTATGCAATTTTGTTAAACAATTGCACAGTTTTATTTTTGTCATGTGTACCTTCTTGTAACTATCACCATATTCAAAATAAAAAGTGTTCTTTCAACACAGAGCTCCCTTGTGTGTATGCCTATACATATCTTGTATTTTTTAATAAAGCATGCCTATGTACATATGAATTTTATATAGAATATTCTGTTTTGCAAATGTTCATAAATAATTTAAAATGTTTTAGCTACTATCCCATCTAACACTGTGTAGGCCTAGAAAAACGTGTCTATTGCCTGATATCAGCCTAGAGCCGCCTGTTTGCCATCTGGTTTACATTACTACTTAGCTAAATAACACTATGTATCTAATGATTTATTATATGTTTTCACCTAGTGTATAGTATTTGTTTATCTGGAGATGTAGGCATTTGCATTCTATTTTCCTTACTATTTAGACATTTTAAAGAAAAGGCTGAGATTATTTCTAAGTCTGCTAATCATTTGTTATGTAGAATATTTGGAGATGAACACAGCAAGTCAGAGGTCATTCTTTTCCTTCTTGTAATCAGCACATGCCATCCACGAATCTCTTTCCTCAGGCTCCAGACTCTTGTCAGTGTGTCAATATGTACAAATTTCAATTGTGATTTCCCCACTAAGGAGGTCTAATACATATTATTTCCACTATGGTCAGTTCATTGCAGCTCATATGGTCAACGTTTACCCTGGGCCTAAGTAGCAAGTGCAAAGGCCTGCATGAATTTATTAGCTTATAACCCTATGTTAAACATGGTTCCTGGAAAAAAAATCAATGATATACTTCATTTTCTGGCTCAAAATCTCTGAAAAACCATCTTAATCCTTTGTGTATGAATCTCCTGTCACATTTCTAAGGTAAATAACAATAAAAGGGACAGAAAACCTGTTCTGGGCCTTTATCGTATGTGTAGAACTGCAATGCACTTAACGAGTCTTTCCCTTTCATCCTCACAGCAAGCCTGTGGGACGGTACTATCATTACTCCTGTTTCACTGATGATAAAATTGAGGGTTTTGAAGGTCTGCATGTCTGGTAAAGGTCATGCAGGAAATAAAAAGTTGAATCTTAAGGGAGATGTGAATGCAAATAATCTCAACCTTATTATGCTTTAGAGACTAGTTTTTAGATTCTGTTTATTCAAAACTGGATAAATGATGTAATATATGGTAAAAGAGATAAATTCAAGCCACATGAGTCTAGAAGATAACCACATTTTAAAAATATTAAATTTATACAGTTATTCTTTAATTAAAAGAAAAAACAAGAATCTACAGACCAATTTGTCTTTGAAGTGTGAAGATTTGGAAAACTGAGTGACACGTGAAATGTTCCTTTTCATTTAAGTAGAAGTATTGAGAAGAGCCAGTGTATCTCTCTGTAGCTAAATATAAGGATATAGATGGTTTAAGATGGTTACCTACACTACCACATCATTAAATTGTACAAAAGTTGACAGTGATAAAGACCAGGGTCCTTTTAAAGAATAAGTCAGAACAATGTAATTTATTTATTTGTGAAAGTAAATTAAAAAAAGCAAATCTCATATTATGCCCACTAAGGTGTGAGTAAGGAACAGTTAATAAACATCCTGATGGTTGGTTAATAGATTCTTTCATGAGATCTGAGATGAGGTCAGGCTCATTATGTGGTGTCTGCTTAGAGTCCATTTTTAAAGATGCGGGGTTTGGCAGGCAGTTTTCTTGCTAGAAGCATTCATTGTTATTCCTGGTCACGTAGGAAGAATGAAGTGACTGACAATGATGGACAGTGCAGCAGCAGCCTTGCTGCATGGAAATTAATTGGAAATCCTCTTCCAGAGAACTGCTATCTTCTGTTACTACACAGAAACTTGATTGTGCTAATAATGTGTGTCCAACTCGATAAGAGACACAGTACAAGGCAGAAGCCTAGGATTTCCAGAGAAAAACAAAAACATTGCAGAGAATAATCAAAGAGAAACTTTTTAGGTAAATGTATATCTTAGTCAATGCTGGCTGCTATGACAAACATCCATAGAATGGGTGACTTAAAAACAAATATTTATTTCCCACAGTTCTGGAAACTGGAAAATCCGAGAACTCTGGCAAACTCAATGGGTGGTGAGGACCAGCTTCCTCTTTTGCAAATGGTCTGCTTCTCATATCCTCACATGGTGGAGAGCAGAGAAAGGGAAACAAACTCTCTGATCTCTTCTTGTAAAGGTGCTAATCCTAATAGTGAGGGCTCCATCCTCATGACGTAACTAGCTCCCAAAGACCCCACTTCCTAACACTATCACCTTGAGAATAAAGGCTTCAACATATAAATTTGTGAGAGATACAAACAGTCCATTGCAATGCCTGATTTCTCATTATTAGGGTGTTAATAAATTTTCTGTGACCATATTGAATTTACAATAGTCAGATTCAAACCACATACAATATGCAATATAGGAATGTAGATTCTATATTAGGGACAGTTCCATGTAGGCTTAATATTACAATTAAGGCTAATACTAACAAGGTAATTTTTATTTAAATTGATGTAATGATAATGAATAATTATAATAATAAGGATCACAATTATTAAACTTTTAGTATATACTCGGTACTAGGACAGATAGTCTCCTAAAAGGTCAAATAAATTTCCCAAGGCCATCTAACTTCAGATTCTACACATGTAATCACGATGCAATATGTCCCCTATTTCTCCCTGTCTGTATCATAAGCTCATTGGCAGCCACAAATAGTGAACAAATAATGATAGCAGACACCAACTTAGCACTCATATGTCCTTGGTGCAAGGCATCTTAAAAGATGTATGTGTGTCCACATTTAAATACACACATCTGCTTATATTAACTATAAGTGTACATAATTAATATACATCTACTATTTATATATAACATAAATTAATTAAGTAGGTGTGTATCCATTTGCTACTCACAGCCTCCCTATAAGGTAGAAATTTATGTATTTATTATTATTATTAGCTGCATGCTACAGATGAGGAAACTGAGGCACAGAGAGATTGGATCACTAGGTCAAGTTGGCCTAAGGACTTTTCCTAGGCCCAGGGCCAGTTGGTCCTTGGCTGTACTGTTATTCACAATGTTCTACTAGCTTTGCTAGGGATAAGGATATAAAAATTGACGAGAATGATCCCAAAGCAGCAATGTTTTGTGAGAGATTTTTAGATCAAGAATGTTTTGCACCAGGTTTTGACATCCTTTCTCACTTTCTTCTCCACATTTTCATAAATCAGTTATCAGGCTAACAGAAAAAAAAAAACCCTCTTACTATTGACACATAATTAAGGCTCATTCAAGGTCAAGGAAACATAGCAAGGCACCTTAGGGAGAAGACAAACGTCAGTCCTGTCTGGATGAAGACGACTGACCTATTCCAGGTTTTTAGGCTGTATGTGCTTTTGGAGGAATAATTTTAAAAAATAAGTGAACTTAGATCTTTGAAGTATATATGAATGCATGTATATATGTCATGTGTGTGTTTGTGTATGTATATTCATTGCCATTACACACACATTTGAATTTTAGGGAGAAAAATTAGAACTTCAGCTCTTCTAGGAAAAGAAAAGATCTCAGATTTAAAACAAAATGAAATAAGATGTCCCTGGGATTTCTAATACACTTTCCCCTACTTGTATTTTACTTGTAGAAAACTACGATAAAGAGCTCAGAGAAAATGCCACTGTTTGAGATATTGGAAAATTATTCATTTAAGAATACTATCAATTCTGAATTAATATCAGCAACCAGCTCCTCTTTGTTGCATTAAGTGACTGTAATCAAAGTAGCAGCCAGAAGCAAAGCAAAATAGCTCACAAGGAAGTATTGTATTATACTAACATGGCACCATGAATTTGTCCTTGGGATACAAATAGATTTTTTTAAAAGGGGAGGGGGAGAATCAAGTATTGTACTGTCGTGTCTGGTAGTACTTGCTGATAGAAGTCTAATGGTTAAGAACAAGGAAACTGTACTGACTTTACCCCTTATCCCTTTTGTAAACTTCTATAGGCTTGATTTATCTGTGTCTCAGTCTTTTTGTCCGAGAGATGGAAATAATAGTTTCTATATCATAGAGTTGTTATGAGGATTAAATCAGTTAATATCTGGAAGATAAGCAACATTCCTCAGCAGACCAAGAGTTTAATCAGGAAGATTTCCTCATCTAATACTGATAAGAGAATAATGCATGAACCCCAGAATTCTATATGCAAAACTGTAGGGAGACTTGGCTGGTTTCTCCGAAAGAATGGTAAGAATTTGGACAGATGTGTTATACTTTATCACAGTCTATGATAAACTTACATTTAATTAGTTACTGAGGCAAAACCACAGGGAAAATGACAAGCCAGCCCAACCTTGTTTTCGAGATGCATGGGCGACTGCAATCTGCATAGCTCCCCTCCTCTGGTTTACCCTCCTTTCCCCAAGGCTGAGATGCTGACTTAGCTATCCAGGGCTGCCCAGCACCAAGCTCCAAAGCCCTTCACCAGACTCTGCTCCCCTGAGTGTATGACAAATATGTCTCTTCATCCTAATCTTTATCAAAACATATTTTTCCTTAGAGTTTCATTTTAGCTGGCTGAAGAAATAATCTGTATGGTAAACACCGCCAACAACTTAACTTAGTTCGTAAGTATCTTTATTTTTCAAAAGGACTTCTAGAGTCATCACTGCTTTTGCCCAGAAAATAAATGTCTAATGCTGATTCTAGGAACAAAGGAATTAATGTCAATGGGAGGTAGGATAAAATGGGAAGTAAGTGGTTTCCATCAAATAGTACCCCCTTTGATTTGATGGCTACTATAGAGGCAACAACCTGTTTTATCCTTTTCCATGATAAGTACCAAACCATAATAATTACAATAATAGTTAATACTTATTGTATTCCAGGCACAATACTAACTGCTTGCATGCACACCATTGTTTTGGTCTCATAAACATAGCTCTGTGAGGTAGAAAGTAGGAGTTATTATTATGTTTATAGATAAGGAAACAGGTTCACATCAATTAAGGATTTTGTCAAAGGCAAACAGCTAATGAGTTGAGAGACCAGAAATCTAATTCCATCTGTTTGACTCAAAAGCTCGTAAATGTAAGAACAACATTTAGTTCTGTTACCTTCTTGGTTGGGAGAGAAAATGTTGTCAAATGACACCTAATTCTGTTTTTCAAAACATGTCCTTTATACATGGAATTCTAACACAATGAATGAAATAAACTGCATTACTACAGAGTGCAATTGCTTCAGACCTTTCTGGGAAGGGAGGCAATTTTCTATCATTATGATTATTTTAATGTCAAAAAGTTGTGTCTACGCACCATTAAATTTATTTTTTACATCCTTATCTTCCCAAAATGAAGAAATAATGCTACACCTGAAGAGCCCCCTGAGCTACTCTGCTCTGTCCCAGGACCTCCATCTCCCCACCGGGCCTGCAGGCTCTTCCTTGGGCTCAAATGTGTCCCCCATCTGCCTTTGCTCAACACTCACCTATTCTCTCACGCTTGCTTCCATGTAGGTTTTCTTCATCTAGAAACAAACTAACTAGCATAAAATCTATCTCCCTTCTCTAATCTCCTAATGTCAGCTACCTGTTTTCTTATAGTTCTGCAGGCTGGAAGTCCAAGATCAAATTCTTGGCAGAGTGGTGTCTCCTGAGAGTTTTCTTCTTGGCTTGCAAACGACTGCCGTGTCCTCACGTGACCTTTTCTCTGTGCCTACTCGTCCCGGGTGTCTCTTCCTCTTTTTCTAAGAATGCCAGTTCTATTGCAGTAGGGTCCTACCCTTATCATCTCATTTAATCTGAATTACCTCCTAAAGGCCTTGTCTCTAGGTATATTGGGGACTAAGACTTCATGTAAATTTGGGAGGCAGAGTTCAATCCATAACTTCAGAGTTTTCTTGATATTTCGAATCATAGTCATCTCAACATCACCCCTAGCCTGTCAACATCTGAGGAAAGCAGGTCTGCTCGCTTCACCTCTGCAACACTTCACACACTTAGTACAGTTACCTTCAAATAATACTGATCATTCACTGTACTCTTTGTATTTACACCACTAAGCACTCCATACACATTTTTTCCAATCCCAGCAATAACATTGCAAGGTAAATAGTTATTAACTCCACGTTAGAAATGATGAAACTGAGGCCCAGATAGAGCAGGAATCTTGGAACGTTCTTATGATTGGTAAAGAACAGAAATAAAACAGACCAGTCTATTTAAAGTAGAGCTCAGGCTCTTTTTCCTCCAAATATGTCTCTCATGACATTTATTGAAATAAATAAATGCCACCAGGGTAGCCCATTGGTGGTGCCATTTTCTTTTTCACATTTTCTATGACCAGGAGAACTTAGGAGATTTTCTTTGGTCACCAACTCAGATGGGCAAAAGGAGAAAGGATAGAAATTTAAGTAGAGAAGAAGCAAAATAAATTCATTCCTTGCCAGACTTTTACAGGAAGCAGTATTGAAGTGATTAATAAAGATGTTAGAGGTGAAGAAGGTATAAAGAACATACCTGACATAATAATGACAGCATATTTCACCTCCAGAATAAGAATGAAAAATATAAAACACTGCTTGAATTTAACAGGCATCTAGCGTTATTCATAGAATGGCAAGAGTGTGCTTAACAGGCAATAGGGATACACCTGCCCCACAATCGTCCCTCATTGTCCCTCCACAGTGCCTGAAATTAACACACTTTTGTAACTCCAGTGGTTTGAGGTTTTAGAAGATATCCATCCCAGTTGCACCTTAATCCCCATTAAAATGTAAAACTTTAACCTGTAGTATACTGAGTTAAAACTGTTATTGTATTATCATATTTAATACAAGCTACAAGATAAACATGTTTTGTTTTTTTTTTTTTTAAAGAAATAGTAAATTGTGGCTCAGATAGGGTAATTCATAGACTTAGATTTTCAGGAAAAACATGAAGTCTTGGGAGGCCAGGGAAGGATATATCCCCTGGATAGGATGGTGGAGAAAAGGAAAGGAACCTGGGGGAATGAACAGAGTGGGGAGGCAATTAAAGTGAGGATGAAGAGTTGCTGAAAACCACCTGACAATCGTTCTCTGGGTTGCCCAAAGACTAAATTCCTAAAACTTTGGATTAGGTAATGATTGAGAGTTTTGTGGCTGTAGGCTTTCTCAGTAGAGGCTGAGGGTGATTGGGACAAAAAGTTTGAGATTGGGAGGTCTGAGTCAAGCAGGATAAATGAGTGGCATGTAGTTACTTCCCATCTCTTCGCCTTTAACACTTGGGGTCATCATTTTTACAGGCTTCTTCAAAGCAAGTACTGAACTGTGATGTGAATTGATGTTTTCAATTTTTCATGAATTAATTTTCTATTTGACTGATATATCCAGAAACCCTTACCTGTCTTTCCCTAAGCTGTCTGTGTAATTGCTTCTATTCTCTGCTTAGCTTTGGCTGTGGAAACCTAGCCCATTTACAGAATTTTTTCTTTCACATCACACTGCTGCCACTGAAGCAATGAGGTCAGGATGGGCAGTTAGACCAGACAATTCACATTGCCCAAGTTTCTGACTCAGTTACTGGAGGTTTGAAAAGGGGAGAGGAAAAACACTGGCAGAGACTTTGCTCTTCTTAGTGACTTTAAAGTGTAAATGATTAGCCACATGTCAAAGTCAGCTGCACCAGCTCCCTCTTTCTACCACACCTTCCTTTGCAGTGAGCTGCCTCATGCACAGCTGAATGTGAGGGTGGAAAGAAGTTCTGCAGATGGTATATATTCTCATTCTTTCATGGCTAATCCTCTCCACAGCTGTGCAATGGCTTAGAACCAACATCCTGTTTTCTTACAAAATTCAGGATACTTTAGGAACTGAGTCAAGTTTATGCAGCCAAATTAAAGGTCTGAGTTTGAGGCTAAAAGCTTGATTTTATATGTGGGCATCTACCATTGGTTTACAGGGTTATCTGGAGTCTGTATGTTCTTATGTCCAAGAAGCTATAAAATGGTTATGACCTACCTGAAACAAAAGAGGAGACTATGATGCTCTGTCTCACTTGCTTTCTTCAGAGCTTAAAGAGAAATTTAACTTGTATAAGTGAAAATATGGTAGCCAAACTTCAATACCCTTCCATGCAAATTAAAATTATAGAGTTAGAAAGTCTTTCACACTATTAAATATATAAAGATCTTTTAAAAAATTAATGCTCACTGAAGGTATTGTAAGTAGTCAATTGCTGAACAAGTTTTGGACTCAGAATTTTTGATCAAAAAGTTATAAATGTTCTCACATTAACATGAATTACTAGGTTAGAAGCCCATTTATTAATATTTTAATTGTCTAAAACTACTAAAATAAATTAGAAATATGTAAAAATTATCTCAGAGAATCAGAGAAAAATTGCAATCTTAATCCACAGTTTACATCCTTCTTTCTTGTAGCCACACAAATCATGTTGATGATAGCACTTGCAATCTAGAGCAGGGGTCGCCAACCCCTGGGCCATGGAGTTAGGAAGCCAGCTGCATGGCAGGAGGTGAGCAGTGGGTGAGGGAGCATGACCATCTGAACTCTGCCTCCTGTCAGATCAGCGGGGACATTAGGTTCTCATAGGAGCAAGAACCTTACTGTGAACTGTGCATGCCAGGGATCTAGGCTGCAGGCTCCTTATAAGAACCTAACTAATGGCTGATGATCTGAGGTGGAACAGTTTCATCCCGGAACCATCCCTCCCTGCACTTCCGCCCATCCATGGAAAACTTGTCTTCCACAAAACCTGTCCCTGGTGCCAAAAAGGTTGGGGACTGCTGATCTAGAGGACAAGACACAGACACAGTATATGGTCTAATATGCAAAGTGATGCATGAAGAGGGTAAACAAGGAGTGCTACGAAAGTTCTAAGGCCGAATATATCACTTTCAGATGAAATGCTGGGGAGAATGGGAAAATCAGATTTTTAAATATTTGGACCCTAAGCATGGGAAACATTTTACTTTTTGAAGATGTTGAATAGAACCTTCAGTACTCAGAACATTGCAAGAGAAAAATGTCCAGATGCAAAAAACAAGAGTACAATTGAATCTACCATTTTGGCTGTGGTAGACCACATCTTTGGGTATCAGTGGGAGATCAGCTTAGTAAGGTAGAAAACAACTCAATATTGACCAGTATATGAGGGCAGAGGATTCAGAGGTATAGTTTTCTTCTCTGTTAAAAAGCTATCAGATGGTTATAATTATAAGGACAGATAATAACAAGTATTGGGGAGGATGTAAAAAATAAAGCGATCACAGTCACTGATAGATATATTACTTTTCTTTGTTCCCCTTCTCTGGATTTAAAATATTTTCAATACATGGGATCTGGAAGCATTCTGTAATTTAGAAAAGACTTCTATTGATAATTCATCCTGAAAAACTCCAATTATATACCCAAGAAAATTTAGCATTCCAAAGTTTAGGGGAAAATCCATTGTAGTTTAAATANAGTAAGTAAAATAAGAACACCATAAAGCAGATAGTTCAGTATAATTCTTTGGATTAACAAAAGTACATATATATCACACAAACATAGACAAGAAAGGGCTAAAACAATGTAAGTGGTATAACTCAAAAAGTTAAGGTATTTCTTCTACTTTATAAAAATTTTACATGCATTCAAACATATTACAGTAAACATTTTATAGCAAAGTATGAATTTATTTTGCTATAAAGTATGAATATATTTGGCTATTATTTTGCAATTAATAGCTAAACCATTTTAGATTTTGTAGAGACCATGCAGCTTGTCTGAGAAATAGGTCATTCTTCCCTCCAAGACACATCAGCAAAAGCTTTTGAAATGAAAAACAAACAAATAGACAAACAAAAACTTGTGTGCCTTTCTTCACTAATGGCACTCAATCAGAGACTTTTAGCAATTTAAAACCGTCTTCATTTCCTCATCTGTAAAAACATGAGCTAACATTTAAGTTTTCATCTTGACCTGAAGGTTAAAGACATCTTATCTATATATTAACTACTATAATTTAATTATATTTAAAGATATTATTTATTTAAAACATGCACTGGGCACCTGCTATATAGCAAAACTGTTAGGTGAGGAATTCACAGATAAGTGCCAACATTAAACTATGCAGTTGGCTTTTGAGAGTAATTTTCATGGCTTCTCAAATTTGAAAATGAACCATTATTTATATAGATACACTCCAATTTGTGTAGAAAATACTGTTGCATAAAATGGAATATAACGTGTTTGTGCCACAAATATAGGAAAAATTGCAATTTATTTACATATTTTAAGTCTAAATATAATGATTACTAAGGTTTAGATAAAGCATACTTGTAACGATTTTAGACTTTTATTTGAAATATTTACATACGTTTTCATCATATATAGGGTTTTATTATTTTTATGAAAGTAATGCTTACGCATTATAATAAATTGAAACAATAGTCAAAAGCAAAATACTTATACTCTTCCAATGATAATCACCAAATACCATTCCTAGACCAAATATCTGTGTATGCATTTATAATTATTTGTAATATATGTGGATAATTTATAATTAAATATAATTGGATCATACTAAACTCCCTATAGCATCTTTTTAACATCAATATATCATAGATATCTTGTCATCTATAAACTAAAAATATACGTTATAATTTTAATAACTACTAGTGTCCAATTTTGTGATTATGAAACAGCATAAAGTGATAGAAAAATTAAAAAGTGAATTAAGAGATATAAATTATACCCCCATTTTGGAGTGCCGCTATGCGTCACTACATAAAGATAAGAAATAGATACATTGCTTAGTAATTTGGACTAAAGCACGAAGAAATTATTTTTGCTTCTGTGTTTGCCTGTGTCTGCAGATAGCAATTTAAGTCTTTTGCCTTGCCAGTACAGATTTTTTCATATATGTATGTATATAAATCATAGAAATATATTTAAAATGTGTGTCTGTCTCAGTCTGCTAACCTGTAAAAGTGTTGGAGTGTTTTTAGAGATAATTAAGTACAAAGGAAATAGTTTTTCTGGGAAGAAAGGCCTTGACGCTCTGACAAATCAAGTGCTGTCTTATTCTTAGGACTAAAATCAAGGACTATTAGGTCAGAAGGTGTCTTAGAAGGGCTCATATTCATCCCAATGTTATGTATCAGAAAATGGAGGACTATAGAGATTACATGATTTGTTTATAGTCACACTGACAATTTAACTGCTTTAATTAGTAGTTAAAGTCACCATCATAACCAGTATATTGTGACTTTAACTACTAGGATCTTTAAGTTACACCACACCACGTATTATCTTTCACATTCCTTTTGCCAATGTACTTTATTTTTTGTTGTCTTTGGTACTTCTAGCATAAACTCAAAATAAGATTATTAAAAGATAACTATTTTCCCTTGACCTGAGAATGTTTGCTTGGATAAGGACATTTATCAGCAGTGATATATTGGTTTCTGTCCATGGCTTTTATGAACGTTTTCAGCATATTTGCTTTGATTTTTTTTCTAATGCTGCTTAACATTCCCAGCTCATCAGATTGAAAGGTTTCTCTGTATCAGGAGTCAGTGAATGCTGCTACCTGAATCTGTCTGCTCTGATTGAGGAGGTGATTTGTGTAACCACGGAGTAAGAAACTGTGGTTTGGTGCAACCTGAAATCACTCACCAGAAAGCAAAATTGCCTTAGTGACTAGGATAGATCTGGAGGGAAGCAGGTGTGGGTCTATGGTACTGAGTGACAAGCTATGCTGGCACCAACGATGCAAGATGTCACTTAAGGTAATGGAAACCTCCAGTAACATGGTTAAAATGCTTGCCACAGCTTATAACAGGCAAGCAAAACTACAAGAAAGCTTTCTATGACATTGTTCTTGTTGCAAGGGAAATGAATCCATAGCTCACGACTACCTCCCATGAAGGCTGGCCTCTATGATTGCAAAACTGGAGAAAAGCCACTAGGTGAAGAACAACTGGACCTGCTTTTTGAGGAGATGCTGAACAGCATAGCAGCATGCTCTGATGCCTACAGCCAACCTGAAATAAAAAATCCCTGCAGATGTAAGAATAACTAGAATACCTATCATCAGAGCATGGTGGAGTGAATACTGGTTTTGAGATTTAGATGACCTACAGCTGTTAGGTTTTGGTATAGGGCTGTACTGCTCCTCTAATTCTCTGGCCCTACTCTTTTTTGAAACTGTACAACTAGATAATCTGAGAGGCTTAACAAGACGATCTTATAGTTCTGATAAAGGCTATTTCCTCCAAGTCGTTGACCTGTAATTTGGAGAAATTTTGGCTATGTTATTATTGATATTTGAGAAATATCTCTGTAGCCTGACCATTTATCCACCTACAGTAATGGCAATTTGAACACTGTAGTCTTAGAATGAGCTCTTTCTGTTTTCTATAGAAATGATCTTTTTCTGTTTTCTTTTTTTTAATTATACTTTAAGTTCTAGGGTACATGTGCACAACGTGCAGTTTTGTTACATATGGATACGTGTGCCATGTTGGTGTCCTGCACCCATTAACTCATCATTTACATTAGGTATATCTCCTAATGCTATCCCTCCCCCCTCCCCCCACCCCATGACAGGCCCTGGTGTGTGATGTTCCCCACCCTATGTCCAAGTTCTCATTGTTCTTGGACAATGAACTCATTGTCCAAGTTCTAAATCCCACCTATGAGTGAGAACATGTGGTATGTGGTTTCTGTCCTTGCAATAGTTTGCTCAGAATGATGGTTTCCAGCTTCATCCATGTCCCTACAAAGGACATGAACTCATCCTTTTTATGGCTGCATAGTATTCCGTGGTGTATATGTGCCACATTTTCTTAATACAGTCTATTATTGATGGACATTTGAGTTGGTTCCAAGTCTTTGCTTTTGTGAAGAGTGCCACAATAAACATACATGTGCATATGTCTTTATAGCAGAATGATTTATAATCCTTTGAGTATGTACCCAGTAATGGGATGGCTGGGTCAAATGGTATTTCTAGTTCTAGATCTTTGAGGAATCGCCACACTGTCTTCCATAATGGTTGAACTAGTTTACAGTCCCACCAACAGTGTAAAAGTGTTCCTATTTCTCCACATCCTCTCCAGCACCTGTTGTTTCCTGACTTTTTAATGATTGCCATTCTAACTGGTGTGAGATGGTATCTCATTGTGGTTCTGATTTGCATTTCTCTGATGGCCAGTGATGATGAGCATTTTTTCATGTGTCTTATGCTGTTTTGGTTACTGTAGCCTTGTAGTATAGTTTGAAGTCAGGTAGCGTGATGCCTCCAACTTTGTTCTTTTGACTTAGGATTTTCTTGGCCTTGTGGACTCTTTTTTGGTTCTATATGAACTTTAAAGTAGTTTTTTCCAATTCTGTGAAGAAACTCATTGGTAGCTTGATGGGGATGGCATTGAATCTATAAATTACCTTGGGCAGTATGGCCATTTTCACCATATTGATTCATCCTATCCATGAGCATGGAATGGTCTTCCAGTTGTTTATGTCCTCTTATTTTGTTGAGCAGTGGTTTGTAGTTCTCCTTGAAGAGGTCCTTCAAATCCCTTGTAAGTTGGATTGCTAGGTATTTCATTCTCTTTGAAGCAACTGTGAATGGGAGTTCCCTCATGATTTGGCTCTCTGTTTGTCTGTTATTGGTATATAGGAATGTTTGTGAGTTTTGTACATCGATTTTGTATGCTGAGACTTTGCTGAAGTTGCTTATCAGCTTAAGGAGATTTTGGGCTGAGACGATGGGGTTTTCTAGATATACAATCATGTCATCTGCAAACAGGGACAATTTGACTTCCTCTTTTTCTAACTGAATACCCTTTATTTCTTTCTCCTGACTGATTGCCCTGGCCAGAACTTCCAAGTTGAATAGGAGTGGTGAGAGAGGGCATCCCTGTCTTGTGCCAGTTTTCAAAGGGAATGCTTCCAATTTTTGCCCATTCAATATTATATTGGCTGTGGGTCTGTCATAAATAGTTCTTATTGTTTTGAGATACATCCCATTAATACATAGTTTATTGAGAGTTTTTAGCATGAAGCGCTGTTGAATTTTGTCAAAGGCCTTTTCTGCATCTATTGAGATAATCATGTGGTTTCTGTCTTTGTTTCTGTTTATATGATGGATTACATTGATTGATTTGTGTATGTTGAACCATCCTTGCATCCCAAGGATGAAGCCAACTTGATCGTTGTGGATAAGCTCTTTGATGTGCTGCTGGATTCGGTTTGCCAGTATTTTGTTGAGGATTTTAGGATCAATGTTCATCAGGGATATTGGTGTAAAATTCTTGTTTGTTTTGTCTCTGCCAGGCTTTGGTATCAGGATCATGCTGGCCTCATAGAATGAGTTAAGGAGGATTCCTTCTTGTTCTGTTGATTTGAATAGTTTCAGAAAGAATGGTACCAACTCCTCTTTGTACCTCTGGTAGAATTCGGCTGTGAATCCGTCTGGTCCTGGACTTTTTTTTGGTTGGTAGGCTATTAATTATTGCCTCAATTTCAGAGCCTGTTATTGGTTTGTTCAGCAATTCAACTTCTTCCTGGTTTAGTCTTGGGAGGGCTAAAATTGACACCCCAACATCACAATTAAAAGAAGTAGAGAAGCAACAGCAAACACATTCTTTTTCTATTTTCAATGTAATTTTTTTTCTGAGTCAGAGTCTCACTGTGTCATCCAGGCTGGAGTGCAGTGGCATGATATTGGTTTACTGAAACCTCTGCCTCTGGGGTTCTAGTGATTCTCCTGCCTCAGCTTCCTAAGTAGCTGGCATTACAGGCACGCACCACCATGCCCGGTTAATTTTTGTATTTTTAGTAGAGACGAGGTTTCACCATGTTGGTCAGGCTGGTCTTGAACTCCTGAGTTCATGATCCTATTGCCTTGGCTTCCCAAAGTGCTAGGATTACAAGTGTGAGCCACCGGGCCCGGCCTTCAATAGAATTTTTAATTAAAATATCATTTCAAGAAAATATACAAAATTTTCTAATCAGTGCATTATTAAATATAATGTAGAACTGGATAAATAATCTGGAAAGTTCAAGTAATATGATGAAATTTCATAAATTTACTCATTTTTTTCCTCAATATAACCTTGAAAACAGTGATGAAGTCTGAGGCTGTCCATGGTGCTGAAATTTCTTCTAGGGTTATAGCAGAGCATTATAGCTGCATTATGACAGAACTCTCTTCAAGTAGTATTTATGTTGCTTTAATTTTCTCTCAAGCAAGTAAGAAAGTTGTATTTAATAGTAAAACAAGAAGGACAGTTTTAAGTTGCATTAATATACTCAGTTTGATATCCAGGGCTTTCTCCTCCTTCTGAGTTCTTACAAAATTTTTTTTTAAGATATATTTCCTAATTGACAAAATTATCAGTTGATAATTTGCAAACAAATAAATTTAAAAGACCAGATAAAAATAAAATAATGTAAAAATAATACTAATTAAGTAAAGAGATAAAACATACACCTATCAAAGAACTAAAACTTATGAAGAATTCCCAACATTAGGGAAGACATGAAAAAATGGACCCATGTAATATTGTTGAAATTGTAAACTGGTATAAATTTTTTAAGCAGAAATTTGGCAATATGAAGCAAGTAGTTGAATTATATATAGTCACAATTAAACTAATCAACTCTCAGGAGAATGGGGTAGTACATTCAATCAACTGAATTTGATAGGAATTAGATTTAAATACATAGTTTTTTGTAGTTCATATATTTAACAAGTGCAACAAAATGTAATACAGACAGTAAACCTTGAATTAAAGAGTTGTTTATTTACTTTGCTTTTGTACAAAATGCACAAACATAAAATAAATTACAGAATTTTAGGGTTGGAAATTACTTTAGAAAAGTGCAAGACTTCCTTAAAGGTTCCAATAAAATTGATTATGTCAAATGTTAATTGCCAGTAGTACCCTTTCTTTTGTATAATAACCTCCTCATGGCCACAACACATTTTACCCGAGGTTGATTTTCGATAAGAGTTCCTGCCCTTCCCTTTCCTTCAGTATTAACAGATCTCTAACGGTATAAGTGTATGATCCTAGGAAACCAGGTGATTTTATACCCCATCACCCAGGCTAGACTTTTTTTTTTTCTAGTATCATTCAATACAGCCACAACGAATGCTGCCTGCGTTCTGAGGAAAACAAGTTTTGCTGCCCTTCCCACAGAGACATGACACCCTTGTCAACACTTATTTTACCAGATATATGAGATCTTTTTTCTAGACTTTCTATTTTATTTCATCAAATCATGTGTTTTTAAGTTAGAATGCATCTTCCCCTGAGAAGCAAAATAATTACCAACATTAGGTGAAGTATTTATTTCATTTTTCCTTAGAACAGGAGAAATTAGAAGAGCTACTCTGGGATCCAGTCTCTGAGGAATGCAGAAAAAAAAATTGTTGAAAAATGAAAAAAACACTTTTGGAGGCTGGGGGGCGGGTGTGGATCACGAGGTCAGGAGTTCGAGATCAGCCTGGCCGACATAGTGAAACTCTGTCTTTACTAAAAATACAAAAAAATAGCTGGGTGTGGTGGCGGGCACCTGTAATCCCAGCTACTTGGGAGGCTGAGGCAGGAGAATCACTTGAACCTGGGAGGCGGAGGTTGCAGTGAGCTGATACCACGCCACTGCACTCCAGGCTGGGCAACAGTGCAAGACTCTGTTTCAAAAAAACAAACAAACCAACAAACAACAACAACAACAAAAAAGTAAAAATAAAAGCGACACCGAAAAGAAGGGAACACTTCTGAGATTAGTGGCCCTAATTTGCAACCTGACCTGGGTCGGCAAGAATTTGTTTATATTCTTATGTTCTTCCCATTTAAAGTTCTCCCTCTTCTTTCCATTGGATCAGTGAGATAAAAGTGGTGAGGTAGCTATCAGGGTCATCTCCAGGCTAACACTCTGCACCAGTTTGGTCTTTCAGCTCTCCTGCTTCTCATTCTAGATGCTATCTTCCACATTCTCTTCTGTCATGCCAAACTCATATACATACATTCTGCAATGAGTAAAGTAAGGGAAAAACAACCTGGCACCTATTCTTTGAAGAAAAAATAAAAGTTTGAAAGATGATATATTGGGCTTTGCTAGAGTCTTTTAGTGGTATTTGGATTGTTTTTCCTCAATGTGGATAGCTTTGAAAATCTGCCAAAAGCTTGGTATCTGCTGTTTGTGCAGCATTATGCATCCTCTTCTGTCTGCTTGGACTAGTCAGGGTGTCACTTGTGCCCTTGATCACAATAGAGTCAGTAGAAAATGAGAATAGAAAAGTGGTTGGCAGCTGAGGTGCCTTAGGTTGGAACAGTGTCCCACAAGCTGACGGTGATAGAGTTCTAGCTGTCAGCAGGGTATCACCAACCCCAGGAGAGGTTTGGATGGAAGTGAAGCATCCCAGGCAGATGAGTAGAAGAGCAGCAGGAAAGCATGTAAGAAAGATGAGAACGGTAAGTTAAAAAATGCAACCTGCATAATTTGTATGAGTCCTTCAAATTAAGTAAGTTAACATTTTTCTTTAGCGATGTGAATGGCCATTAAAAGATGTATGGCTTGGTTCAACTTTGAAGGCATTTGAGAAATTTGAAGTAAGTAGTTTTGAATAAAAAGAATCTAACTGAATCCTGATTAAAATATGTATGGATATAATTGAGGAAAATAGTTGAATCTTGCTGATGAAGACCAATTAGAGTTCAAACAGTTGAAACTTGAAGATGCTCCATTTAAATGCATACATAAAACTTGTCTTTCATTATTTTTTCGCAAAAAGAACACAGTTCAACCCACTTGATATTAACAGATAGTATAGAGATAACAGGTGTGCAGTAGATATTTTACAAGATAGTGAGCTATATGCATGCCCCATCCACCCACAGTACCAATTACAATAATACTAAAGAAATATAAATATGATAAATCCTTATTAAAAATAAATGAGCCATTTTGTTAATTTCTGCACAGTGGGTGCAAATAGGAAACAGAACAGAGGAGACTGCTATATAGATTCAGAAGGCCAGAAGAAAAAATAAGCCCAACAGAGCTCTTGAATTGCTCTAGATCTGGGAGGGCAAAGAGGACAAAATCAATGAGAGAAGGTCAAATAAGGCTGAAAGCAAGCAATTTATAAAGTCCACTTGTTTTTCCCTTTTACTATGAGTAAGAAAGGAATGCGGTCAGCAAACCTGGGCAAAACAAAATTGTCAAAGAAATTGAGGTTCAAATATCAGTCATATTAAAGAATATGTGATTTAGAAAATTGTTGGAAGGCAAGAAAAATTCATAAAGCTCCTTTCCTTTTATGTCAATGGATCATGAAAATAAGAATAATGGGATTTTGAAAGAATTAAAATAAACAATACCACAACGGTAACAGAAGATACAGGAAAATATATTTTGGACTTTAAGGTAAGAAAGACAATCCTAAAACTAAAACAAAAAGTGAAGGTAAAAGTTGTTCATTAAAGTAGATTAGAACTGAGAGAAAAGCCTTGAAATGGAGAAAGAACATGAAGATGTTAGGCAATAAATGGGAGCTTAGCTGAAAATATTTGCAAAACTCATGAAGCAAGGAATTAATATTCAAAATTGTCTTGGAGCTCCTAAAAACAATAAAATAAGGCAAATAGCCAAATAAAATAAGAGTAAAGAGTATAAACAGACAACTTGTGAAAGATGATTATTGAAATTGTTTCCAGTTTTCCCTAGTGCAAACATTGCTGCAGCAAATAGCCTCAAACTCAAGTCTGTGTTCACATGCACCAGTTCCTAGCTTTAGAATACAATGCAGTGGAACACTGGATAGAAGGCTGGGCACAAACTGCCCTCCAGTGTGTGTTTGCTAATTTCCACTCCTTACAAAACTGCATGTGAGTGTCCATTTTCCTGCATTCTGATACTATTAAGGTTTTATATTTTCCAGTCTCATGGTTGAAAATGAGATTTCTCTGATAGATTTTACAGTTTCTTGATTAGTTGTTGTGCTTAGAATAGTTTCCTATGTTGATTGGACAACTGTATTTCCTCTTCTAAGAATTTTTGTCCTACTGGGTTATAGGCTACACAGATTTATCTTGTTGATTTGTTACAGTATTCTATAACTTATATCCTTAGCTTTCTTTTTTCATTCCTTGTTTGAAGAGGAATGGCTACTTATGGCTTATAAGAATGGCCATCTACTGCTTATAATCAATCAACAGAGAGCAACACATACATATCACCTAGAAAAATGGAGCTAATCACTAGAGTAACTCCAAAGAGAAATGATTAAGAGTGGCTGCCTCAGGAATATGAAAGGTTAGGGCGGAGTATGGCTCATTTTTATTATAAAACCCATTGGATTATTGGATTTTTTAAAAATCATGTACACGCATTATTTCAGATTTATAAACTTGTCAATTAGGATAAAGAGCAGTCTTTAATATTTGACAAATCTAGGATATAAATTTTATTACCTGTAAGAAATTAACACCATATGAACCTCAATTTTCTCGGGAGTAAACTAAGAATGATAATGCCCACCTCATAGCTGTGTTCTGTGTAAAATGTCTAGCCAATTTTAGCTTATGTCCTCCTCCTTCTCCTTTTAGTAACTTTATCTTTTTCCTTCTGTTACATTGTCATTAAAATTATTAAATCAAGGAATGAATCAACACATTTATTCTTTACCTACTATGTAATAGTCGATAATTGTAAATACTATATGCAACTTCCCATCAAGGATATTACAGTTTGGAAACAAATGACATTGCCACATTGTAGATTAAATCCAGCACTTTGAACCAACAGTAAGAAAATTGTCATGAGAAAAATTATTATGCCTATATTTATTAATCAGTACAACTTACAGAAACTTGTGTTCAACTTTAGCAGTGATGCTGAGATGAATAAGTCACGGCACACATCAGAGCATTCAAATTTCAGCCGAAAAGAGAAAAGGCAGACATTTAAAGTAAAGGGACACTTTGAAAAAAGGAAATGCTAAGGGAAAGGAAGAGAGAGATCAATTACCTGTCTGTAGAAATCTTAAAATTGTAACAATAAAGTAATTTTTGGGCAGGGCTTATATAGATATGAAGGCTTTTGTTAGACAAAAACACGAGAGGAGCAAAAATTCCAAAAGGAGCAGTGGCCTGAACGGCTTACTTACAACATGTATGGAAAATGGAGAAAATTGCTGTGTTGAACAAATAGAAAGAGGCAGTTGGTGATAATTCTGAAGAAGGTATTATCACCAACTGCCTGCTGCATGATCATTCCTGCAACTGTGCAGGAGCACTTGCATATGAACACCTGTCATTTATGTCTATGGGTGCCTCTTCTCCAGTCCATAGGTAAACAGTAGTTTTCTTACCATATGATCCAGTTGGAATTACTAACAATGTAGTCCTTTTCCTCTCTTATCCCCTACATTCTGCCACGAGGTGGACATGTAACCCAAACTAGGCTAATCACTTTGCCACCTAAGAATTTGTGTCTTGATCAAGGAAGTGCATGCACTAAATAGCTGTTGGAATTCAGTCGGTCATTTATAGCATCATCACGCAAGTTTCATGAGTCCTCTATTAGAAGGTGCCCACTTTCTCCTCCTTCCCAAGACCCTGCTTCTCCTTTGCTTTAGTGAGCTCCTAAATATCCTGCCAACAAACTTCGTGTGTGTGAAAGTGTGTGTAGTTTTGCTTTGTTTTTTATTTTGTTTTGCTTAGCTTATACCAAGTCAGTTTCTGTTGACTCTAGCAAAGACCTCTATCTGATCAACCTGTCTAATGTGTTTGTATATAATTTGCAAACAGTTGGGAAAATTTTATTGAAGGGTCATATGATAAAGATGAAATTTAGGAAAATTTGGAGCATCATGGAATTAGAGTCAGAGTACAGGCAAGGGGAAGTGCACTATTATCTGGAATTAAGATTTAAAAGAAGTAGATGAATGTAAGATGGTAATAAAAGTGATATAGTTTGGTGGAATGAGCACCAGATCTTGTAGTTAAAAAAGAAAAACAATGTGTTTAAATCTCAGGTTCTTTCCTGCTTCTGACTTGCTTAGGCAAGTTACTTATATATACTAGACCCTTATTTCAATATTTTCATACTGTAGACAGTAGTAACCAACTCACTGTCATATTTTGAGTATAAAAATAATATATGGGCTGGACATGGTGGCTCACACCTATAATCTCAGCGATTTGGGAGGCCAGCACAGGAGAATAACTGAGCACAGGAGTTCGAGACTAGCTTGAGCAGAATAGTGAGACCCTATCGCTACAATTTTTTTGTAAATAGCCGGCTGTGATGGCACACACATGTAGTACCAGCTACTTGGGAGGCTGAGTTGAAAAGATCACATGAGCCCAGGAGTTTGAGGCTACAGTAAGCTATGATCATACCATTGCACACAGCCTGGGAAACAAATGAGACTCCATCTCTAAAAAGAGAATATATATATATACACACACACACATTATATATAATGTATTACAATATATATAATACAGACTAATATAAATATATATACAGATTAAATATAATCTGTCACATACAGTATTTAGCACTAATATGAACTAGCATTCCATGTTAGTTTATAAATTCAGTAAGACCTGGCAAGTGACTGAATCTTACATGTAAGCTAAAAGGCAAAGTCAACATTGACCCCAAATTTTGAATCTGGGAGATACAGTAAATTATAATATTTGGACAAAGAAAAGAATTTGGCTTTGAAATGAATGGATGCTATGGTCTGAATGTTCATGTTCATGTTCCTCTAAAATTCATCTGTTAAAATCTCCAATGTGTTGGAAGTAAGAGGTGGGGCCTTTGGGAAGTAACTCTATATGAGGGTAGATAATGGTGAATAGGATCAGTGACCTTATAAAAGAGGTCTGTGGGAGCTTGTTTTTCCCTTATGCCATGTGAGGACACATAGAAGGTGACATTTATGAGGAACAGGCCCTCACCAGACACCTAATCTGCTGGCATCTTGATCTTGGACTTCCCAGCCACCAGAGCTATGAGCAGTAAATTTCTGTTGTTTATAAATTACTCAGCCTAAGGTCTTTTGTTATAGCAACCCAAGCATACTAAGACAGAGGATGATAAACTAAAATAATTAAAATAAAAACTAAATTTTTTGACATGTGGATTTTAAAATAATTTTCTCAAAATTTAAGAGAAAACAGGCATCTAAAATGAACTTCAGAGTCACCTTTACACTGTGGAAAATTGAAAGATATGGTAGGCAACTGAGTAACTATAGAAAAAGAAAATAATGATGACAAACTCTAACATGTGTTCATATAAAGGGGCAATGAGAAGGAAGAGTCAATGAAGGAGACAGAAGACACAGTCAGGAGTACAAGGGAGTACAACTTCATGACCTCTCAGAAGCCAGAGAAGATACTACCAGAGAGAAAGTCTTCTTACTCCACTGTTTCATGTGCCTAAGGTGCTACAGAAAGGACAAGAAGTATGGAGATGAAAAGGAATCCATTTCATTTCCTCATAAGTATTTTCAGATATTTGTTTCAACAAAATCATGAAACTAGAACTAGATGCAAACAAGTGTAAGAATAATGCCTCATTTATGTTTCAGAATTATTCTTATTCATGTTTCAGATGTTGTTTAGGAAGTGGCATAAGATACAGTGAAAGAAGAAAAAAAGGAAAACAAAGAAGAGTTTCCCACAAATGAAATAATGAGTACTGGAATCAATAGAAGTTATTTGAGAATATAACAGCAATTATATAGTTTAATATAGTCATGCAAATTAATATAGTTTAATATAGTCATGCAAATCAATGTGTGAACATACTATACAAAAGGCATTTAAAAGTTGGAAGCCACATAGTCCAAATGCCCACACTGTGATTCCATATCTCCGTAAATCGTCCCAAGGCAGGTTCACAATATTTTTTACAATAAAACATCTTAGAAAATAAACTGAAATAAGGTCACAGAGACATAGGTCTTTAATATTTGCATTTGGCCAGGCGGGTGGCTCAGCCTGTACATCCCAGCACTTTGGGAGCCTGAGACGGGGCGGATCAGGAGGTCAGGAGATCGAGACCATCCTGGCTAACACGGTGGAACACCCTGTCTCTACTAAACAATACCAACAAAACTAGCGGGGCGAGGGTGAGCGGGCGGCCTGTAGTCCCAGCTACTTCGGGAGGCTGAGGCAGCGGAGAAATGGCGTAAATCCGGGAGGCGGAGCTTGCAGTGAGCTGAGATCCGGCCCACTGCCACTCCAGCGCCTCGGGCTGACAGAGCGAGACTCCGCCTCAAAAAAAAAAAAAAAAACAAAAAAAAAAAAAAAAATATATATATAATATTAACTATAGTATTATTTTGCTTATTTGATCTTTGACTCAACTCTGCGCGTTTAAAGACTATATTTTGACTCAGAATTACACAAGACAATTAATTTTCCCATATCAGCTTTCTCTAGTAATAAACTCATTTGTTCTTCCAAAAGAGCCATCAGTCTCTTTCTTTTTATCATAATAGCTCATTTTTTTTTTCATTTTAAGCTGTTTGTGTACAATCATGATAATATTTAATGATGAAAGTCATTTCCTCAGACTCATCTTCAATAGCGCACTTTATATTTAGTTTATGGTAATCTCTAAAATAAGCTAAAGTGTAAGGAAGAACACATTAGCAATTATTTGTTCTGAATCCTGGGAAAACAATGCCATGAGCTCTTGGCTCAGGACTTCATTGCATTCTTGCTGGGAGAGCTTGAGTCAAATCTTGGCACTAGGGAAGATGATCTCTAATTGACTTTCACGTCTCTCTATAGATGGACCCAATCCACAATTTGTATTGTATTTCATGTATGCTTCTACTGTTTCCTCTGACAAATGTTCAAAAGAGAAAAGAAAGCTAAACCCCCAAAATGCAATTATTAACAACACCTTGAACATTCTTGATCCCCACCGCAGTCACATCCAGTTATCTGCATGAGCAGTTACTATTTTTTTTTTTTTCCTGAAAGAAAAATGGGTGCTGGATCTTTGGATATATTGTACTGAATACTGTGAGATTTCCTAGAGAAAACCATTAATTGTTTTAGGTAAGACTCCAAGTTAAGAGTTTCTATTTGCATTTTTTTTCTTTTTTTTCTTTTCTTTTTTTTTTTTTTTGCTTTTATGGCTACATCCTAATACTTTGGTAAAATCTAAGTTATCTACAAAAAAACTGATGATAAAGTTTAGCACTAATGTCAGGTTTATGCTATCAAAACAAAGGACATAATTATTAGGTGATTCAATTCAAACATAAATACAAGTTTTTTATTCTATCTCTGGGTACTTTAATAAAGTGCTTGTATTAATAATATTAAACAAAATCAAATTAACAGGAATATCTGATTTGTTAAATGTCATTTTGTTGGTAACTTTTTTTAAATTCATTTATTCATTCACTTAGCTAACATTTGCATTTAAGATACCCGATATCTGACAACAGGAATGTGTGGTTCTGCTTAAAGATTATATGGTCAGGAAGTCTGACAGAGGGGAGCCTTATTAAATGGGGTTTTGAAGAAGACAAAACTGCATCTCCTTTTACGTCAGTAATGCCATTTCTTACCTTGTCATTGGCTCTACCTCCTAAAGTTTGGTGGAAAAAAAATTAACAATAACAATAAGAAAAATAATAAAGGCTAATTCATCCTGAACACTGGGTATGCCAGAGTGTGATCTGGTCACTCTGGTCTAATTAACTAAAACGTTTTGTAGTACAGTTTTGTTTATAAACATTTTTGGACACATTCCATTGTCAAAGGACCTTGACTATGAATTCCACCAGCTGGTAGTTATATCACACTTTCTGTTCATCAGATATGGTGACTCCCCAAAGAAACTATGAATATATATGTGTTTAACCTTAAGCCCAGACAATTATCTCTTGATTCAGAAAAGCTTTTAGAACTTGAAGATGTGGAATTAAGAGCTCCTGATTCTCCATGCTGTTCCCCATCCCTGCTTGCCTATCTTTCTCTTTCTGTTTCTGTTTTGGTTTTAAGAGGATTAAAAAAATAAGTATTCACTAAGCATACAATGAAAAGAGATAAAAAGGGAGGAGAAAGGGTTTGGAGGATGGAGGTATCTAAGACAGGTGTCGACACTGGATGACCAAATAAATGATCTTTGGGAGAGGAGCATGATTCACATGTCTGTCAGTTTCCTTCCCCATGGCAGCATTTTAAAAATGAGATTTACCTATAGGTCATCTTCTTGGCCAGCTTCTGTGGTCTGTGAGTTGGCCTCACTCACTAGTCTCTATTCTCTGTGCAATTAGATGATGGTAGGCCTTGGGAATAGATTTTCAAAATCTGAGCTCTGGGCACACCTAAGCTAGGTAGTGTGGCCCCTTTGTTCCAACTTTTAGAAATACCCTTGTAGTCAGTTTTCATCCAGGGGGAGCAAATGCTGTGCCAGTGGGGAAATACAGTTGAAGAAGTTGCAGGTCAACCTTACTACGCCATGCTCCTGACACACAGGTAGGAGTTAGTACCTTGCATTGCTAGTGTGATCTTTTGTTCTAGGAAACTGGGAGTAGACATGATACTTTTCTTTGAATTTTTTATATTATCTCAATTTCTATGGCCCTTTATTTGTTTTCTTAATCCAAACATAATATAGACACATCCATGGTCTTTACAAAACAATTAATTAAGGAGAACTTAGGAAAAACAACTTTACTAATTCAAATTATTTGTTTGTTTTTGTTGTTTTTCTTTTCTTTTCTTTTTTTCTTTTCTCTTTTTTTTTTTAGAGACAGACTCTTACTCTGTCACCAGGCTGGAGTGCAGTGGTGCAATCTCAGCTCACTGCAACCTCTGCCTCCCGGGTTCAAGTGATTCTCCTACCTCAGCCTCCCGAGTATCTGGGATTACAGTTTTAAACTTAGGAAATGCCTGTTTAGAAACACCCCAGCATGAAGGATCGTAAGCCACAGTCCAGATATACCAGGACTAGAGAAATGGGTTGTTTGTATAAGACTTTCCTTTCTATCTTTTGTTCCTACCATGTGTTTCAGGTTTCTTGCCTGACTTAGAAATAAACCTAAAGGCAGAAAAGGCATTAAGAATATATAACTGCACAAAATGGAATTCCTAATTTCAAGAATGCAAACCTTATTTCATCTTCACATGCATAGGAATGACAAAGAAAAATATTAATTTTCTGTGGGATATCAGAGAAAAAAATAAATAACTTGTAATATCACAGAAAAAAGTACTATTCTTTATATATCTAAACAGTAACACCCAAAAGTTATAATTTCATAAAATATAAGGTAATGTTTATATCACTTATGATTTTTAAATAACTAATTTCTGGAAATCTGTTAAAATTCCCAGAAAATCAGGAAACGGTGGCATGCTACCTCTTAGGCCTCAAACAATTACTATTAAGAACAAAACAATAGATTGGTATATTTTTTCTTTCGTATTTTATCTAATGTACTGAGTTCTTAATCAATTCAGCAGAGTATATGTGGAATGTTGAACAATTTCATGTAGATGCTAATGCAGGATGAGATGCTCTCATGCCTCATACACAAATATCTCAAATTACAGGATGATGACTTACTTCCTAACTCCCAACTTTAACATTTTCAAACTAGTTTGCAACCCAGAAGTAAATCTAGAAATTAATTTGGTAGAATGGAACCAAGGACTTTTTCATAAAATAAACAAAGTAAAATAGACATTAGTAGAGTGCCTCACATGTAGAAAGGTAAATATAGTCTCCAAAAGCTTTTTGTTCTGTGTGTGTGCGTGCATGTGCACTAAATCTTAACGTAAAAGATATATGTTACTGTGGATCATTTCAAGGTCTGAAAGCTACTGCCTTGTACTACATATTAGCCATTCAGAAAGGATAGGTAAATTGTTTAATAGCTCAGAGGTATACATGGGGGAAGTAAGATTCTAATCCATATGATTCTATTCTGGAAGTTCAGAACCTGTATTTTTCCAAAAAAAAAAAAAAAAAAAAA
>NW_016806443.1:3747148-3752502 GCF_001698545.2 Rhinopithecus bieti
AAAAAAAAAAAAAAAAAAAAAAAGAACAGGAAAATAAGTCTTTAGAGAAGTGTTCATTGTATATATTTTAATTTTCTTGCTTAATAAGATACATATATACCTCTAGTTAATAATATACACATAAATGATCTATGATAGATACACACATAAACACATATATATCAAGCATACACATACATATACATACACACATATATATGCAGCACATACATATATTATACATACACACACATACAGCAATTAAGCAGAAAGAAGAAGAAAGCACTATGGAATAAATCAAGACTTTGCTTCTATTTATGATTCTGCTTTACTTGGAGCTAGCCTCTACAGAGGTTGCTATAATAAGATATTCATTAATTATCTTCATATTAACATGTTATTCAATTGTTGTCTAAACTACACATTTTACCTGGATATCTTAGTGCTTAGCATAATACCTGGTACATAGAATCTCAATACATATGTGGATAATTGTTGTGTAAGCGTTCAGAATATCAAAAACAAACAGATAAATTCAAAGTCAGTCTTCTTATACATTATTAATTTGTATTGTTAAAGAATAATAGTTGTGTTTTCAAAACAAAGGCTTCATGATATAGACCTCCTACTTTTTTGGCATGTTTCAGTCACATATGTCAGTGTGTGTGTGCTTGTGTGTGTCTTTCTCTAACTATACAGAAAACATCTGACTCTATGCATTTCTATCATATCAGTTTCTAATATTATCTTATTCATAAAATTGATCCAAACCTCTTTGTCCATTGTGGTTCATTTATTTCTGTATATCATAGTCAGTCTGATGAAACTTCAGAGAATCTCTTTATTACATTGATCAACTTCTTAGTATCAATTATTTTAGAATTAAGAGAGCCTGTGAAAATTATCATGTCTGATTTTTGATATTTTAGCTTTGGACCTTCTAGAAACTTGGCAAACCACAATGACGACTATGGCTAAGGTTTAAGGTTATTATACAATTAATGATTAGAAATTCCTTCACTTGAGTCTTGTTGAATGAACATGACTGCTTTTGTATTTTTGCTTACCCATTCTTAAGCCCTTTTCTGCAGCTTTTCATTCATCTACTTATGCTTCCAAAAACTTCTATTAAATATTCCTCCTTGAAAGGAAGTGTCCTGATTAGTGGACTAATACAAATAATTAAGATCTATTTCTTTTTTTTCTCATAACTTATTGTCTAATTGACCAGAATATTGAGAGGATTTTGACAATGAAAAAGTCACAGATCTGCAAATAACAATTCTGTTATAATTTTCCATTTCATAAAAGTGATGAATGACATTTATGCCTTACTAGAATGCTAGGATAAATCTGAATGTGTCCTTCACTATTCATTCTTTATTTTGAATGTTAGGACAATTTACAAAAGGCACTTTATTAACTATAATTATTGGATTTTTATTAAGAAACTGCTAAGCAAAATGTAAAGTATATTATGAAGTACAAATAAAACAAAACTGAATAAAAGATATAACTAGAGTAAAATTAAGATCTATCTTATAGGAAATAGTTTATTATTATTTATGTGTAATTCTCATCTATGACAGATTCACCAAGGAAAGAAGGCTAAACATTCCTGTCATTTTACTATTACTTTCTAGATATCACTTGATATCTAGGAAACTTAAGCAAATATATTTAAGCTCATTCCATAATTTCATTATCTCCTTCCACACGTGTAGCTTCACAAAGCCAAGAAAAAGGGAAAACTAGTTGCTAAGCAACAACTAAGGTATTAGGAATGGATCTAGAGAAGTATCTCTTGAGTCAAGTAATTAATCAATAGATTTTAAAAACAAAGAAAGTACCCATTAAGTTGTGTGTTTCAGGGAAAAGGTAGACAGCTATATTTTTGCTTAAATATAGGATGATTTTGCTATACAGAGGTTTGTTTTATTATAATATTACAATACTTTTGCAAATAAAATCAATTCAAAGATGTTTTGTCTTAAAAAAATGTTTTGCAAACTGGGTGAAGAGTAACAAAATGTACCTTTCAAAATGATTTTAAATCTAGTCAAAGAGGAATAAGCAGAATAGAGAAAAAATTCCAGTGAACAATGTGGTTTACAAAGTTGTATGTATACGTTGAAGATATGAATAAATATTAAAAATGTTGGCATCTCTGAAGAAGCACATTCTTGGATTTTTAAAACTCATAAAATAAAATGCCAGATACACCTGAGTAAACTCTGCCTACATCAAGCACATGGCTAGAATTTTGGACATATTGGGCATACTTTCCTATATTAAGTCTTGAGCCTCATACACCCTAAATGTATAGCACTAAAATGAAACGATCCAAAAGGATACTCACATTACTTGTTACCATCTGCTAGATCCACATCAATAGGCTAAAGCAGGGGAAGAATTGTGAGAGGCTTGTTGACCCTTGATTCCAGGATGTCTGTAGTATACTTCAGAAGGTGGGAAATACTATGGTGATAGAAATGGAGAGTACAAGAATTGGTAGAGTTGCTGGCACATTTTTATGTGAAGGTGTAAGTATATCAAGTGAGAGAGTATAGGGGTCACTGGCTTTGGAGGTCAGAAAGATTTGGGTTCAAATCCTGGCACTATCACTCTTAGTTTCATGTATTTGAGCAAATTACTTAGTTGTGACTTAAAATTGAGCTCTCTTTGGTTTGGTTATTTTATTGTTATATTGTTATATATATTTATATTGTTATAAAATCTTTTATATATTGATATATATTTGAGATAACCAAAAATAATTAGAGAAAAACAAATTGGCAAGGTTAGTATTAGTGAAAGTAGTGCTGTCTCCAATTATAAAAGACAGAAGGTTTTCTGCTCCTGAATGTAGTTGACTAGGAATTTGTCCATGTGTGTTTGAAGTCATGAAAGGGCAAAAGGATGGCAGAGATTGGTAGAAGGACATCCATGTAACAAGGAAATTCTGACAACTGTGGTAAAACATGCATCAACAGATTTGTTTCCATTTATTTCACCAAAGAGGGGAATACAAATATCTGATCACACATTGCTTTAGAACTTATGAAACACATTGTTCTAAATATCAAAATAAAACATAGCTTCAGATAGGATTGTAAACATTTTGATATTTTGACTTCAATTACAATAGAAATCAGTCAAAACTCCCAGTACTCAAATCCTAAAACACCATTAGAAGTATTTAAGCTTTCTTTCCTTCTGTATCCACACTGCAACTATATTCAAACAGGCTTTTGAAACTTATTTCTGGGATTTTAAAAATTTCTCTATATTTACTTCTAAGGATAAAAGTAAAGCATACATTCATTTTCCCTGTAAAATTCTAATAAAATTAGATGAAGAAAATATCTTCCATGACTTGTTTTCCATTGGTAACAACGTGATCTGTAGGTGTAAGCACAGTTAGAAATCTGTTTGTTTGGGTGGGGAGGAAATGAATGCTATAAGTGTTACTGAGCAACTGTTTAACTTCAAAAAACTGACATAAAATTGTATGCATTTATCATGTACAACATATCGTTTTGAGGGATATATGCATTGTGGAATAGTTAAATCTAGCTAATTAACAAATACATTATGCTGCATAGTTAACAGTTTTGTGGTGAGAACACTTACCATCCACTCACTAAGCATTTTTTAGGACTACAATATGTCATCATTAACTATAGTCACCGCGATGTACAATAGATTACAAAAACTTTCTCCTCCTATCTAGCTATAAATATGTATCTTTTGACCTACATTTCCCCACCTTTTATTTTCCATAACCACTCCAACATCTGGTAACCACCATTCTACTCTCCACTTCTGTGGGTTCAACTTTATTAGATTCCACATATAAGTGAGATCGTTCAGTATTTATCTTCCTGTGTCTGGCTTATTTCTCTTAGCAAAATGTCCTCCAGGTTCATCTATGTTGTTGCAAATGACAGAAGTTCCTTCTTTTTTATAGCTGAATAGTTTTCTATTATGCATATATACCATATTTTCTTTATACATTCATCCATTTATGGACACTTATGTTGATTCCATGTCTTGGCTATTGTGAACAATGCTACAGTAAATATGGGAGTGCAGATACCTCTCTCCCTTACATATTTATTTCACCTCCTATGGATATATACTCAGCAGTGGGATTGCCAAATTACATGGTAGATCTATTTTTAATTTTTTGTGGAACATCTAATACTATTTTCAATAATGACTATAGTAATATACATTCCCACCAACTTGTGAGGTTTCCCTTTTTCCACATACTTTTCAACACTTGTTACCTTTTTTTACAACTAGTTATTCCAACAACATTAAGGTGATATCTCGTTGTGGCATTGATGTGCATTTACCTGATGAGTAGTGATGATGACTATTTTTAAAAAAATATACCTGTGAGCCATTTATGTCTTCTTTTGAGAAATATCTATTCAGGTCTTTTGCTCATTTTTAAATTTGTTTTGTTTGTTTGTTTTCTTGCTATTGAGTTAAGTTCCTTATATATTTTGGCTATTAACTCCTTATAAGATGCAAATATTTTCTTCCATTCTGTAGGTTGTCTGTTCATTTTGTTAACTGTTTCCTCTGAAGTATAGAAGATTTTAAGTTTTAAATAATGCTATTGTCTATTTTTGCTTTTGTACTTTTGAGAAAACCATTATATATCTAGAAAAAAACATTGCTCAGACCAATGTCATGGAACTTTTCCCCTACTTTTTTTTTTTTTCTAACAGTTTTAGGTCTTTCATTTAAGTTATTATCTATTTCAGTTATTTTTATACATGGTGAGAGATAAAGGTTTAATTTCATCCTTCCGCCTGTGGATATCCATTTTTCCTAACACCATTTATGGAAGTGATTATCTTTCTCCTATTGTATGTACTTGATTCTTCTGTTGAAAATCAATTGGCCATGAGTGCAGTAAATTTCTCTCTGGGCTCTATTCTATTGTATTGGTCAATGGGTCTGTTTTTATGCCAGGACTATACTGTTTGGCTACTATAGCATTAGAGTATGTTTTGAAGTTGGTAGTATGATGCATCCATTGTCCTTTTTAATCAAGATTGCTTTGGCTACTTGGGGGTTTTGTGGTTCCATGTGAATATTAGGATTGCTGTTTACTATTTTGGTTAAGAATTTCACTGGTATTTTAATATGAATTGCATTGAGTCTATAGATTGCTTTGGATAGTATAGACATTTTAACAAAATTAACTCCTCTATTCCATAAACACAGAATATCTTTCTATTGATTTGTGTCTTCTTCAATTGCATTCATCAGTATTTTATAGTTTTCAATGTAAAGCTCTTTCACCTCATTGCTTAAATTTATTCTTTTTTTTTTCTTTTTTTTTAAATTATACTTTA
>NW_016806443.1:3753123-3779254 GCF_001698545.2 Rhinopithecus bieti
TGTCTGTTCATATCCTTTCCCCACTTTTTGATGTGGTTGTTTTTTTCTTGTATATTTGTTTGAGTTCTTTGTAGATTCTGGATATTAGCCCTTTGTCAGATGAGTAGATTGCAAAAATTTTCTTCCATTCTGTAGGTTGCCTGTTCACTCTGATGGTAGTTTCTTTTGCTGTGCACAGCTTAAATTTATTCTTAAGCATTTTATAGCTATTGTAAATGGAATTGTTTTCTTTACTTATTTTTCAGATTGTTTGATGTTGGTGGATCAAAATGCTACTAATTTTTGTTTGTTAATTTTTTATCCTGCAGATGTATTAGATTTGTTTATTAGTTCTAAACGTTCTTTGGTGGAGTCTTTAGAATTTTCTATACATAAGATCATGTCATCCGAAAACAAGAACAATTTAACTTCTTCCTTTCTGATGTGGATGCCTTTTATTTCTTTCTCTTACCTACTTGCTCTGGCTACAGTGAACACAAGCAGCAAGAGTGTGCATTATTTTCTTATTCCAGATCTTACAGGAGAAGCTTTCCTTGTTCAGTATGATATTAGTTGTGCTGGTCACATATGGCCTTTACTGTGTTTAGGTACACTCATTCTATATCTAGCTTGTTGAGAACTGTTAACATGAACAGTTGTTTAGTGTTTCAAATGATTTGTCTGCATCTGATGAAATGATCAAAGGTATTTTGTCCTTCACTCTATTAATGTGATATATCACATTTATTGATGTGTATATTTTGAGCCATCCTTGCATTCCTGGGATGAGTGTCCCATCACTATGTCCATCAGTGATGTTGTCCTGTGATTTTGTTGTTGTTGTTACTGTTATTGAGTCATTGTCTGGTTTTGATATCAGGGTAAGAGTGGCCGTGTAAAATAAGTTGGGAAGTATTCCCTTCTTTTCAATTTATTGGAAGAATTTGTAAAGAATTTGTATTAGTTCTCTTAAATGTTTGCTAGAATTAAGCAATTAGGTCATCAAACCCTGTGACTTAATTTGGCCTTCTTTTAACTGGATATTTATATCTTTTTCCAGGTTTGGAAAGTTTCTGCTATTTTTTTTTTTTGTTTAAATTCCACAAACTTGAATATTTTGTTGTCTGAGATCCTGGGGGGACAATCACTGGAGAATCCTATTCTGTTATCTCACTATGGCCTCTCCACAATTGGTTTTTATCACTTAACAATATGTCTTCAAAATCTGTACATGTGTACATACATCACACCCACGTTGCACACATCACACACACAAACAAACATATATATTTAAAAACTAATTATTGGCTGGGCGCGGTGGCTCATACCTGTAATTCCAGCACTTTGGGAGGCCAAGGTAGGCAGATCACGAGGTGAGGAGATCGAGATTATCCTGGCTAACATGGTGAAAACCCACCTCTCCTAAAAATACAAAAACTTAGATGAGTGTGGTGGCATGTGCCTGTAGTCCCAGCTACTCAGAAGGCTGAGGCAGGAGAATTGTTTGAAATTGGGAGGTGGAGGTTGTAGTGAGCCAAGATTGCACCACTGTACTCCAGCCTGGGTGACAAAGCAAGGCTCCATCTCAAAAAAAAAAAAAAAAAAAAAAAAGGGAATTATTTTAAGAGGCTACACAATATTACATACTACAGTGTCATTATTTTCCATGTAATGGAACTGTAGGTTGTAGTCTTGCTATCTAATGTCATCTAACAAACTACCCTAAACTAAGTGACTAAAGTCAACAACAATCATTTGTGAGCTTATAAATATGGTATTTGGGTTGGGTTTGGTGGGAAGGGTTGTCTATATGCCATGTGTCATCAGCTGATAACTTAGTTTTTTTCTCTGAAGGTCTCTCTCTGTTACCTAGAATTCCTCATGCCATGATGGTAGTGTTCCAAGGACAAGTGTTCCAAGAAAGAACACTAGCCAGAAACTATTTCGCCTTTCATTACTGAGTCTGGGAAATCAAATAACTTCACACGCCACCAACTTGTTAACCATGTGGTTGAGACACCTTAGAGCTAGATTAACAGTCATTAGTCAAGCCACCCCACCTGATTCATATAGAGTCCACAGGACTCCATTATTTGAAGAAGTCACAAACTCCAGTAAAAAGTTTAAGGGGAAGGGAGATAGATTATATATTTAGAAAAAGAGTAGTATGTCTCTGTAAAATCATGTGGAATGAGAAATATTGTTACAGACATCTTAAAAAAACAGAGTGTACCACATCTTGCTTCTCAACCTTTCAGTATTTTGAATAATATTACAATATATACAATTACATACTGCCTGGAAAAAGTGTTTAAATATATTTCTGTCTGAGTTAGAATGGCCTATGCTCCCAATATTTATACATATATATCTGTTTACCTATTTATGATCTAGTAATTCTAATATTTTATCAAAAGGCTGTACACAATGACTTACAGTATGTGAAAGTTTCCGTTTCCAACACAAATTACTTTGGCATAGCTTGTATTTTCTTGGTTACTATTTACATTAGGCAAATTTAATAATTATTGCTAACTTTAATTTTTCTTTGTGCCATGTTTAATATCTTTCACACTTTTCTCCAGGTTTTAAATCAATATGTAAGTTTTATAGCATTTTATTTGCTACTGTGTAATCTACTTTTCAGATTGCAAATAATTCTCTAGTGTTTTGTCTTTTGTTATTTAAATTTTTTTACAGAATTTTAAATTTTGAAGCTTTCAACTTTTACTTTTATTATACTTTTAAATTTTATGACTTGGGTAAGAAAGCCTCACTCTTTCTTGCTATAGAAGCTTATTTACATTTATGTTTTTCTAATGAGTTAAATGTTGTTTTAGAATGTTTATCTTTTGATCTAATATGAACTTTTACCTGTGTATGATGAGAGGTAAGCAAGCAGTTTTTTCTTTTTCCTGAGAGAATCAAATATCACAACATAATTTGTTGATAGTTCACATTTGCCCTCATGGATTGAAATTACCAATACTATTATTTATATCCCTTTCTCTCTACATAGACTAAATAATTCCCACATAATAAAAATATATGTAATTTGTGTGATATAAAACATAAACATGATATGTACATATTTATTAGATTATTGGACATATTTGATCATCAATTTGTCTATTTATGGGTCAGTTTCATATTTTTGAAGCTTTATTGCAATATAATTTATATACCATAAAATTCCCCCCTTTAAATTATGCAATTCACTAGTTTCCAGTGTATTCACAGGGTTGTGCAACCATCATCCTATCTAATACCAGAACACTTTAATCACTCTAAAAAGAAACCCAAACATATTAGCAAGCATTCCCAATTCCCTCCTACCCTCATACCACGTCTACCATTAATATTATCTTATGTCTATATCAGTATGCTATATTGGACTTTTCACATAAATAAAATTTTGTAGTGTGTGGCCTTTTGTATTTGTTTTTGTAACTCAGCATATTTTCAGAATGTATTGATGTTGCAGCATGAATTGAGGCCAAGTTTATATTGATGTATTTAATATAGCTTTATAGAGTATTCTGATATCTAGTAGGGTAAATTGTCCACTATCGTTGTTGCTAAAAATGTTCTTAGCTATAACTTACAAATTTATTTTATGTGTATGTCAATATGTTTATTAGATTTGCTTTGATTTTATAAATTAATTGAGTGAAACTGTTATCTGTATAGTATCAACTTTTCTTATTCATGTACATGAACTTTTCTTCTGCTCAATCAGAAATTTTTTGTACCAAAGATTTATAATTTTTATCCCAGCGAAGATTTTTTTCTCAAGTAAACTTTCAAACATTTTATGGTTTTTCTCAGGATAATAATTTTTTCTGTCATTCATTTTAATTGGTTATATCAATCATATTATCTGAAAACAGCTTTTATTCTTTTCCAGTATGTGTACTTTGTATTTTTTTCCTTATCTTTTCTCATTAATTAAAGCAGAAGTTATAAATTGAGTACAGTTTGCACTACTTATCAACATTTGGCAATATCAGACAGTCTCTCACAACAAATAACTATCTGGTCTAAAATATCAGTGTGACAAAGTTAAAAAACCCTGAGTTTGAGCATTAAATATAATTCAAATAGTGGTAATGATAGCAGGTATCCTTATATTGCTCCTGGATTTAACTAAAAATATATAACACCAGTAATGTTTGTCTTAGGTTTCTTATAAATGAGTTTTATGAAATTTTAGGTTTTCTTATATTTCTATTTTGGTTATATAGCCTTGTGTTTTGATTAAGAATAGATATTAAATTATTTATGTACCTAAGGAGATAGCCATGTAATTTTTTCACCTTAATTTATTATCACAGTATCATAGATTAGGAGATTTTGTAATTTTTGCCTAAATTTATATCCCTAAGATTGATCTTATTCACTCTTCTGAAAACATTGATGCATTCTGTTTACTTTGCTTAAGTCTAGGTTTGCAGGCAAAAGTGTCTTGGGTATATGTGTATGCATGAATATGTGTGTGTACCCCCCACCCATCTATGTGTTCATATTCTTCTATTTCAGGTTTTTTTTTTTTTTTTTTTTTTTTTTTTTTTTTTTTTTTTTTTTTTTTTTTTTTTTTTTGAGATGGAGTCTCGATCTGTGGCCCAGGCTGGAGTGCAGTGGTGCCATCTTGGCTCACTGCAAGCTCCGCCTCCCAGGTTCACAACATTTTCCTGCCTCAGCCTCCCCAGCAGCTGGGATTACAGGCACCCGCCAACATGCCCAGCTAATTTTTTTTGTATTTCAGTAGAGACGGGGTTTCATCGTGTTAGCCAGGATGGTCTCAATCTCCTGATCTCATGATCTGCCCACTTCGGCCTCCCAAAGTGCTGGGATTACAGGCGTGAGCCACTGCGCCCAGCCCTATTTCAGTTTTGATTTAAAAGTTATTTGAAGTTTGTTAAATGGTTTGTTAAACGAGCTAATACATTCTGTGTGCTAAAAGATTTTATAAAATGTGGATGACAAGTTCATTAAGGATTGTGAGAATTTATTTATACAACTGGTAATGGTGGCTTTTGTTTTGTTTTGTTTTTGAGACAGTGCCTTACTCTGTCACCCAGGCTGGAGTGCAATTAGCATGATCTCAACTCTCTGCAACCTCTGCCTTCTGGGTTCAAGCAATTCTTCTGCCTCAGCCTCCTGACTATCTGGGATTACAGACGTATGCCACTGCACCAGGCTGATTTTTGTATTTTTAGTAGAGACAGGATTTCACCATATTGGCCAGGGTGGTCTCGAACTCCTTACCTCAAGTGATCTGCCCGCCTCAGCCTCCCAAGTGCTAGGATTACAGGTGTGAGCCACTGCACTCAGTCTATGGTGGCATTTTTCAGAATAGAATTTTAAATAAAAATAATATAATAGAAAATATATTTAAGAGTTCCTCATATGTTATAATTAAACACTTTATGTATATTAAGTCATTTAATCTCACAATACTCCTATTAGATAGATATTTATATTACTCTCATTATACACATGAGAAACTGCCATAGCTACAACTTAAGTAACTGTATTTAAGAATCCTTGTAATTATTATCAACCAGCCCAAGTATTCAAATTCTTGTTTATTAAATCCCAGTGCCAATCAGCTATTCAGATTTGTTCTTTGCATTTTGTTAAGGTACAAAAGTGTGGCCTGAACTAGAGGTTAGTGAAATAAATTCTTCACATGTCCTAGGTTCTAGAATTTGGCTATGCTATGTGCTGGTTGCAGAATTTTGGTAAATGACTCACTATATGCCTTCGAACTTTCTCATGGATAACATAAGGCAGCATAGATAGATAATGTCTTGGGGGTCTTTTAGCTCCAGATATATAAAATTCAATGGATTTTCAACCAGTGCCTGGTAATAATCATTTTATAGCCAATACTAAATGAACAAATAAATGAGCCAAGCATACAATGGATTCAACTAAAGATGGCCCATGAATTATTACTTGGGTAGGGATTTCACCCTCAGCCAGAATTAACATGTGGCTTAGAAAGCACATGTATTATATTATTAGAGCAATAATGCACATTTGATTCCTGAGCTAACTTTCATTGTTTGGCAGTGTTTGGCCAGAGAACTGTCTTGTGAAGAAATCTGAAGCTATTTCTGAATTTGGTGGGAAAGACTACAGTGAATAATATCTACCATAAGCATGGAATGTGAGAGCAGTAGCCCACTGTCATTTATTTGTCATCTCTATGCTAGAGTATCAGGACTTCATACGTATATATAATGCTTTAGTGATATAAATAGCTTATTACATATTGTAAGTGATAAAAACAAATGATCCTCCCTCTGTATCCTTGAACAAAATAAATAATGAGCCAATCATTGAGACAAATTAGCTTTAATGTTTACATGTGAGTTGAAAGCCATGATGATTTATTATACCTTCACTTTTGAGCAGAAATAACATTCCTTTTTTTTAGAAAGAAGCTTCAAATGCCTTATTGTGATGGAGTCAAAAAGTGGTACTCTTTATCCAACTCATTGGTCAAATACAAATATCATTCTTAAAATGCCGTTTGATTTCTGAATGGAGAAATGTTCAAAGGGTCCTCCAGAGCTCATTCCCTTAATCAAATGTTTGGTGAAGAGAATTTATTTTTTCTATTTGGAAATTATGGCTCCTCCTAGGGCAGCAGAAGAACTTTCATGGCTTAAAATGTGATTACAAGTACTGTACTAGGATATATTGATTGCTAGTGTTTTAATAAAAATTCTTTCTTAATACCTGTTATTAATCACCTTCTAAATATAATATTATAAAGTATGAAATGTTCTTCACAGTGAATGAGGTCAAGTTTTTTTTTCTTTCTTTTTTATTCTACAGTGAATAGATGAGCCTGATTAACTATAGGCTTGTGAGAACAATTTTGAAATGAAAGGCATTTCAAAAGATAATTTATGTGATACATCAAAATCTAAAATGATAAATAAATGCAAGCATGTCCCAACATTGAACTTTACTCACATTTAAGTCCTAGGGTCTATATTTAACTATTTGGGGGATGTATAAGAGCAGGATAAATTGAACACATTTCCAATATATCATATAAACAGCTTTCTCATAGGAATAACAAAAACAATTTTATTCCTTTGTAAATCCAACTTAGTAATAAACTATACTTTATTATAGCCAAAATTAATGTAGACATCTCTGTCATATTTATTTGGAAAAGGTAATGAAATGTTTCTCTCACCTGAATATTGGTAGTAAATTAATGGTGGAAATCTCTATTTTGGCATTACAATCACATATAATGTTAATTATGTGTGAATAATAATTTGTCTATAAAAGTTTGAAAATATATGATTATTGTTGTGTGTATATACAGATAGATTCTGCATATTGTGAGAAGGATCTGCCTAAAGCGGATAGGTAAAATCAAGGTACCCGATATGGCCTTTGAAGAGAGATCATAGACAGAAAAAGAATCCCTTTGCTCTGAAACTTTTGATGGCTATCTTAGTTAGTTCAATATGCTATAACAAATTACCATAGACTGGTGCATTGTAAACAGCAAACTGTGAAATTTATTGTTCACAGGTCTGGGGTCTGGGTGTCCATGATCAGGGTGCCAGCATAGTCCCGTTTTGGTGAGGACCCCTTCAGGGTTGATGAGTTTTGTCCTCACATTGCAGAGAGCAGAGCAGGAGAGATCTTTGAAGTCTTTTATATGAGGACACTACACCCATCATGAGGCTACTACTCTCATGACCTAATTACATCCCAAACGCCCCACTTCCTAAGCTATCACACTGAAGGTTAGGATTTGAACATATGAATTTGGGGAAACATAAACATTCAATCTTTAACAATGGCTCTTCAGATTCTCCTAGATTAAATTCCAAATTACTTATCCCTCCAAGTCTTATAACATCTAATATAAGCCCAACTTTTCTTTCCATCCTTTGTTTCCATTAGTTTCATCTAAAATATTAAATCTAATCAAACTGGTCTGTTCTTTGTTCCTTAATCCATTCATGTATTTTTGTTTTAGTTTGAGATGCCTTCCCAAGTATTTCTGATTTTGTGTTTTATCCCTTCTTTACTCATTGTCGAGAACTGTAAACTATCTGAGAATTTTCCCTAGTTGAAAGCCAAGTTAGCCTATGACAGTTTTATGGGTGTTGGCAGAAGACACAAGACTCTCGTATCAGAGACAAAAGACTTTCTTACTGATTGTATGCAAACATTATGAGCTTCAGATGTGTACTCGTTCTTCTTGTCCCAAAGTCCTATGGAGGCAGCAAGAAGCAATCCAGTTGGATATTATATATGCAGAGAGGGTTTTTTTTTTTTTTTTTTTTTGAGATGGAGTCTTGCTCTGTCGCCCAGGCTGGAGTGCAGTGGCGCCATCTCGGTTCACTGCAAGCTCCGCCTCCCAGGTTCATGCCATTCTCCTGCCTCAGCCTCCTGAGTAGCTGGGACTACAGGCGTCCACCACCACGCCTGGCTAATTTTTTTGTATTTTTAATAGAGACAGGGTTTCACCGTGTTAGCCAGGATGGCCTCCATCTCCTGGCCTTGTGATCAGCCCGCCTCGGCCTCCCAAAGCGCTGGGATTACAGGCGTGAGCCGTCACGCCCGGCCGCAGAGGGTTTGTGTCACAGCGAAGGAATGCCATATTAGGAGACTTGTGTCTTCTATAATGGATGCAAGCAAACCTGCCCAAACATTACCCTAGAGAGAAGCATTATCCTTATCATATTGAACAGACTCGTTCTGCATGGAAGGATACATTATTTCTATCTTCCATGACTGTTGAATATGTAAACATCCTTGTAAAGTCCTAAACAAAACTTGTTCGTATAAACAGTACTTCTGCTCATAGAACATGAGAAATGAATTAAGCCCATGGAGAATTATCTTCCAGCATGCATCGTTCTCACGAATCCTACCATTACTGCCCAAGTTCTGTGCTCACTATCTCTTCTGCACTATTACCAAATACTTAGTGCATACTTCTCACATGTGTAACTTACCATCAATTAGAGTATGCTTAATATAATGCCTGACATATATTGATCATGCAATACATTTCAGCTGTCAGCATTACATTCCTTTTATTCTAAGTATATTATTATCTCACAAAAGACTGAATAAATACTTTAATGGCAAGGACATTAGACATTTTAGAGTAAATAACATAGGCAGACTGAGCGCACATCTATGTGCTTCAGACTCTCCCTCTGTAAGAGGATAAGTAGAAATTGCTCCAAGGTTCTCAAGACGTCTTTCTAAACGTGCATAAGTATAAAGGATGAATACTAACTGATCAAGAATTAGGGTCCCATAATGGGTGGTGTCAACATTTTCTACATTTTCAGCTTCCGAATGACTGAATGCCTTCAGTTCACCCAACCATCTTGGACAGTGAACAGATGTCACTTATAGCCTTTGCTATCTACGAAATCCTTTCAGACCGCCAAGATTTCTTGGATTTCTGACCTTTGATACCTCAGTATTTCACAAGTGGTTCTGAATTTGTCTAAAAATCCTACCTTCCAACTGCCTTTCTAGATTATGTTAACATTTTTCTGGCTGCACTTTGACCTCATTAGGTTTATCTAAACTCTGGTTCAAACTCACCATTTAGTAAATTAAGTCAAATTTTCTATGTCCTATAAACAGCTGATGATTTTCTTTGTCCTACACTCTCTAGCTCTTCCTTTCCAGCAGCAACAGAAAATGGAGCCTAAGAGTTCAAACCCTGGGTATTACGCTTTGAACATATCCTATTTCTTCTTCTTTATGTAGCTCTTGGAAAAATAATCATCCTATACTGTTTCCTCATGTGTAAAATATAGATACTTTCCACTTCATGAAACAGTTGTGAGATAATATATGCAAAACCTTTAAAAGAATATCAACATAAGGTAATTGCTCAATAAATGTTTAATATTGCTGTTAAGCTTAATATTGTTATCACTATTATTATTATTCCCTGAAGAACTTGGATTATAACTCACAGAAGTGGTTGGGTTACTTTTCATATGATTAATCAAATAAAACAAGTCATAATTCTACCATAATATCAAAGTCCAGAAACTCTTTTCGAGCCAGAAAGATTGATCCACGTAGGTAAAATTCTGTTGCAGAGATGTTGGAATCACCTTTCCCTGATTGGATTCTATTGTTCAACCTGGTCCAGCAGAACGTTTGGGACACATGTGTTCTCCTGCTTCACTATCTTTCAGTCACTGATAATAAATGCTGAATCTGTCAGTATTCATGTCTTTATCTTTACAAAATGTTCTTTAGTTGATGAGAAATATTTTGGCACCTAAAATGTTAGATTTGATCTACAAAGACAACATTTAAAAAATCTATTGATGCAATGGGAGTTTGGTATAAATGGTAATGTTTATACCATTGGAGCTTTTCTAAATATTATAAAAAATTTGTTTTTACATGATGAGTCCTTCAAATTCTCAACTGGCATTAGGAAGAAATTCCTGACTTTTGAAGACAGTTGGTGAATTTAGTTCATTATCTTTACTTCCTTCTTTATACTGAACCAATTGGAAACAGTTGCAAAATATTAGCTAAATATCAGCTTTGTAACCACAAAATATAGGATTTTTGATAAGTGAGTTGAAGGGTTCGATATCAATTTTAACCAACTAAATCTTAGGGCCTTCCTGAAAGAAAAACTGGGATGACACAACAAATGCTGGGTGCACTTACATAGCCAAGTGGAGAGGGTAACACAGTCTGTTTCATATCTAGTCAAGTTTGGGGGAAAAGAGTAAGAGAAAGAGAAGGTCCTCAAAAGGACAGATTCTCTGCCTTGAGACAGATGGACTTACCACAGAGGAGTAGCAGGAGAGCAGAAAAGTGCTTCTCTTGAAAGTAAGCAGGACTAACATAGTTTGAAAGGAATCATGACTTAAATTTCACCGTGTAGAGGCAAGAGGCTAAGAGAGGATAAAGAATTACTATTAATGTTTATAAATTCTGTACATTATCCACTCCTTACCTCTCAAAAGCCTCTTTGCTAAAGGTAGGTGTCATTATGTATGCAAATAAGGGAAGCTATGCCATGAAAAGTAATCCTTAGGCTGCTCGTAGTCTTAAGTACTTTTAATAACTGAATCACTTGAAGTATTTATGTATACCTACTTACAAGAAAAAAAAATGAAAATAATGTAAATAAAAATGTTACACACTTTAAATTCTTACTTTTTATATTGCCCTTGATTCACATCAAATAATTATTCAAGAATAAGAACGCATTATTATGAGTTAAATTTTTGAGATGCAAAATTGTATGTTCTGCCCATTTTCTCTACCTATTTTGTGTGAAAGATAATAGGATTGAATGCATGCATTGTTTGTGCCCAAGTACATGTCTGAAACACAACCTATTCTTTATATCCTATTGAGAGAATTGTGGCTCCTTTTTTCTTTCATGTTACTTAATATTTGGCTGTAGCTGTTCTTTGGCAGTAGGTAGGGTATTTGATAATTCTGCTGTGCTGCATAAACATTTTTACTTCAAAGTGATTGCTTGCCCGTGTCTCACTGGAATTATTTCAAGCCAGATGTCTAATTCTGTCCAACATCTTTAATGTTTTCAAAATCATCTTGGGTGTTGTTAATGGAGTATCATTAGGTACAATTTGAAACATTTCAGTGGGCAGTACATGGATTCAGAATATTTGCGCAATATGTGCTCTTGCTTCTCAAGTCTTTGGGGGATTTTTCTTTTATATACCATTCTCCTAACACTTTATTTTCTTCACTAGTTGACTTAGTTATATAGTTATAGTAAACATAATTTTTCCATTTGGCCAATAATTATTGAAACTACAGTAGGATCCAAACATTCCAAAAGAGCACTGGGATAAGAGGTAGTGCCTGTACTATAACTACAGCTAGGAGAAAACAGGATACGTAGAAATAAACTCAACTGCAAATGTGGGCAGTCCTAAGAGCCAAGAAAGTGCAGATCTAGGAGTTCTTAATATTGTTGGATGAAGAAAGGAACATTTTGATGTTCCTCAGAAGCACAAGGAAAATAACCCCAAGAAAGAGAATTGGCTTAAGAAAAAGTATATAAGGATATGATTTGCTCTAAAAGCAGAAAGCACTGCATCAACTGAAGGAAGTTTTGGAGAGAGAAATGTGAACTATGCTGAGATAGCTGGCTTTATCCTTCAGATTAAGGGAAGTATTAAAAATTTAAAACAGGGTATAGCATGGTCAGATTTGTATTTAATAAAAATATATCTGAAGGTCACATGTTCGACAGATTTTGTGGAAGATAAACTTAAGTAGTCCTATTGGTGAAGAACTGCTTGAGTCACTACACATGTGGCATCGAACTAGATTAGAAATGAAGAGAAATCATTCAAGGCTAGAATATTCAGAAACTATCAGTGCGTCTAACACATATAATAAAGGCTCAATAAATGCCTCTTGATGGAAAAAAAAAGGCACAAATTGGGTTTCAAATGTTATATTGCTAGAATGTTTACAATTATGGAGTCATATTTTATGTTTCTGTGTGTGCGTATATATATGTGTGTGTGTGCGTATATATATATATATTTATCCTTATTGAAGGCAGAAATTTCAAACTACATATGAAGTATTCATATCCGTAGATTTATAGCAGATTGGTGTGTTTTCTGTTTTAGATTGCCTGTTTTGTAGTAGAGAGATGCTTCTCAGGACATCGTGGGATCACGCTGTTCAGACTGATTTCCAACAGGCACAGCGTGGTAACCAGAGTCTCCCCTTTTGCTGATGAATGTAAGCATTCCAATTGAGTGAAGTTTCAAAAATATTTTTACATTATAGGTTTGGGTAATATGGGAGCAGGAAACAGTTTATGTTTCATGCCTCAGTTTACTAAGCAGGAAGTTACCAAGAAACTGAAGTAAACCAGAACTCCTACAAATTCTTAGAGCATATATTAAAAGAATGAGAATTTACTCACTTCAACATTATAGATCAATTTTACCTCACGCTTGTTTTAATTTCCTTGTAAATTACTTTGTAATTTACAAAATTATAATCAGGTTATATATTTTTGCCTGGAATATGACATAAGCCATATCATATCCTTAAGGTATTACATTCTGTGGCACACAATTTACTTCATGTCTACTTTACTGGTAATGTTGATTTTAATTACATGGTTAGGAGATTATCCAGATTCTGCATGATACAGTTTGTACATATTAACATGATTTTACTTTTATAATCAACATATAATTTATATACCTGTAAATATCCTTCCCTGATCAAATTTGATTATCTCCTGAGATGCTAAATTTAATGAATGATTCTCTTTTTTTAACTTTTATTTTAAGTTCAGGGGTACATGTGCAGGATGTGCAGGTTTGTTACATGGGTAGCATGTGCCATGGAAGTTTGTTGTCTATTTTTTCTGAGTTTCTTGAAAACCTTTCTCCCCTCTTGCCTTTCTATGGCTGATGTGCTATTGGGATATCTGGTGCCTGTATAACTTTCTTACTCTTAAAAATAATTTGGTCTACTCGGGAGGCTGAGGCAGGAGAATGGCGTAAACCCAGGAGGTGGAGCTTGCAGTGAGCTGAGATTGCACCACTGCACTCCAGCCTGGGCGACAGAGCGAGACTCCGTCTCAAAAAAATAAATAAATAAATAACTTGGTCATTTTGCCTGTAAGCCCTGAGAATTTTTCATTTGACCTTAAAGTCTAAAATTTTACCATATGTTTCAGGGTGATTGCCCTGGCTCAGTTTTTCCAGGTGTATAATAGGTACTTTCAATATATAGACATAAGGATTTTATTTTTACTAGAAAATTACTTCTGAATTTTAAAATAAATATTAGTTTCATTCCATTGCATTATTATTATTGTTTTATTATTATTATTATTATTATTTTTGAGATGGAGTCTCACTCTGTTGCCCAGGCTGGAGTGCAGTGGCACGATCTTGGCTCACTGCAAGCTCTGCCTCCCGAGTTCACGCCATTCTCCTGCCTCAGCCTCCTGAGTAGCTGGGACTACAGGCACCCGTCACCACACCCACCTAATTTTCTGTACTTTTAGTACAGACAGTGTTTCACCATGTTAGCTAGGATGGTCTCGATCTCCTGACCTCGTGATCCGCCTGCCTCGGCCTCCCAAAGTGCTGGGATCACAGGCATGAGCCACCGCGCCCGGCCTATTATTCTTCTTAAGATACCCCAGTTGCATACGTGTAGAACTCTTTGCATGTCCGTCATTTCAACCACTTTTTCTCCAGCCATTACTACTATTACTTTTCCTCTTTTTTTTTGGGGGGGGGGGGGCATGTTTATATTCATGGTTACTTTATTTAAACTCTTAAGTTCAGACGTACAAGTGCAGGTTTGCTACATAGGTGATCTTGTGTCATGGGAGTTTGTTGTTAGATTATTTCATCATCCAGGTATTACGCTTAGTACCCATTAGTTATTTTTCCTGATCCTCTCCCTCCTCACAACCTCCACTCTCCAAAAGGCCCCAGTACATGTGTGTCCCTCTGTGTGTCCATGTGTTCTCATCATTTAGCTCCCACTTAGAAATGAAAACACGCAGTATTTGGCTTCCTGTTTCTGTGTTAGGCTGCTGAGGATAATGGCCTCCAGCTCCATCCATGTCCCTTTAAAGGATATGATCTCATTCTTTTTATGGTTGCATAGTATTCCATGGTGTATATTTACCACGTTTTCTTTATCCAGTCTATCACTGATGGGCATTTAATTTGATTCCATGCTTTTCCTATTGTCAATAATGCTGCAATGAACATACACGTGCATGTGTCTTTATAACAGAATGATTTATATTCCTTTGAATATATACCAAGTAATGAAATTGCTGGAATATTCATGGTTTCTTTCTTCCTTTCAGTGCCTCTTATTAAAATTTCATTCAATTTTACTCTTCCTTGGGCATCTTGAATTATATCCTTCAGTTCTGTTTTTATGTTATTTATTTCTTACTTTTTTATTTAAAGTTTCTTTCCTGAGCTCTGTCAACTCTCATTAAAATTCAACTCTTGTGTTTATTTACTATTTATTTGTGTTCTTAATTTTTGAATTTCAGTACTTTTTGCAAATATATATGAGTGTTTGTGTAAGACTAAGTTAATTTGAGATTGTTTTATGATAGTTTGTTCTCCTTTATACTGGATATTAAGGAAAAATTTTAACAACTGAAATGCTTTCTTTTGTTTTTTCCTTTTTCTGTAGCTTGGTATGATATTGTTCTGATTTTTCTATTTCTAGGCATTTTGTGGACCGGGCTTCTTTCTCAAGAGTGCTCTCTGCTGCCAATATAAGTGACATGTAGTTTCATTAATGGTTGGCATTGGTGATGGAGGAGAAGAGTAAATCGGCTTATCTTGTGAGTGTTTCTTCAGCACCTTTAATTTTCTCTTCTCATTCTCTCTTTTCCATTATCATATGTCTAAGGGGCACCGTTCTCTCTCTCCTCAACTAATAGTGGTGATGCTGGGGCTACTACCTATAGTACCCCTCTAATTTAAGCCTCCTGCTCTAGCCAATGCTATGAAGGGCTAAGTCCCTGATCATTATTCAGTATTTTGGCACTTAGACTTGAACTTCTCTTTCTCAGGTTGATGTTTTTGGACTATGTTCTTCGTTCCTCTTTTCTCTTCACTGCCTATGATCTATTTAGAGTTTCCCTTCTTTCCACTAATTTCTGCATTCATAAGATTGCAATACTGAAGGGAGTTTCAATAGGAACTGTTGAAGTTTAGTGTTTGTTTTCCTATTCACAAGTAACATGAAATTCACAATATTCTCTAACTCCTATTAATGCACATTACACCATTTTATTTTTTGGTGAGTGTCTCTTTAAGCTTGTTCATGCACATATATTCACTTATTTTTGTATATATTTTGGGAGAATATATATTATACTTATATTCTACATTTATACTTAGCCTTCTATCATATTAATACATGTTTCATTAAACTCTTCACTGCCTTTTCAAGTTTTAAAACTTTATAATATAGCTTTCTATTCATAGAAGTAATACTGATTCAGAAATCTTATGGAGCAAAAAACTAACAATGAAACTGAAAAACAGTAATTCTACCTCCCAGAGGCAAACACCAATAACATTCATTTTTTTTCTTCCAGTATGTTTTTCCTGCACATATTGATAGAAATGATATTGCACCTATAATTTGATATCCTGCTTTTTTTAACTGTTTCATAATTATTTTCCTGTGTAATTTAAATTATTCATAAACATCATTTTCAATGGTTTCCTAGTATTCCACCATATGGACATTTTCCTAACATTTATTGTAATTTTCATATTTACACAAATTTTACAACGAACATCTTTGTGCATACATTTGCATCCATATTTCAGATTTTTTATAACACGTTTCTGGTAAAGGAATATAAACCCACAAGTTAGTTATTACTGAATACTAAAGTCTGATTTATTCTCAACAGCTTGTAAGCATGACTTTTAAGTGCTTTCTTGTAAAAGTAGGGGTGGTAGGTATACTTTTGGAGTATGTATATATCTGGAATTTCTTACTTTTGTTTTTATATATGATAAATAATGTGGAACACTATCAATTATTGGCCCACAATATTGTTTTCATATTGTTATCTACTATCACTTAATAATGCAGACATTCTTAACGCAGCCTAAGTTTTACTCCCTTGGGTTGATTATGGTTTAATTTTGCCTTAATTTTCGTCTGTTGAAAACTTACAAATTTATATCTCTATCCCAAAGTGCGCCTTTGAACACAAAAGACATATATGTGATAGTCAATTTTCCCTTTCCACTTTGATATCTAACAGGCATCTCAATGTTATCATGAGTCTTAAACGTAACAAAGCTCACGAAAGAACCGGTCATTTTCCCCCACTACCCAGAAACACACACATGTGCACACAAACCTGCTACAGTCTGGTACACATACTTGACCATGCATCTCGCAGTTTAAGGCAAAAACTTGAGTCTTTCTTGTGTTTCTTCACATCTCACATACAATATCTCAATAAGTTTATAAATTATGCCTTCAAAGCATAACTTAAATGTGTTTATTTCTCTTCATCTCCACTGCTAACACACTGGTCTTTTATATCTTACCTAGAATAGAACAGCAAGAGATTGTGTTAAGAGATCACCTAGACATTCCCTTAGGTTCCATTCTCCTACAGAAGCTAATGGGACCGTCTGTTAAAAGTAAGTCTGATTTTGTCAGTCTTCACCTTAAGGATATTCCAGTGGCTTTCCATAAAATGACAATAAAATTCGAAGTCCTTTTGAGTTGTGTCCTTCCTTTCCTGGTTTGGGTATTAGGGTGATGCTGGCTTCATTGAATGACTTAGGGAGGAGGGTTCCTTCTTTCTCTATCTTGTGGAACTGGGTCACAAGGATTCATACCAATTCTTCTTTGAATGTCTGGTAGAATTCTGCTGTGAATCCATCCAGTCGTGGGCTTTTTTTGTTGTTGGTGGTAATTTTTTAATTACTGTTTTAATCTAGCTGCTGGTAATTGGTCTGTTCAGGGTATCTAATTGTTCCTGATTTAAGCTAGGAAGGTTGTATTTTTTCCAGGAATTTATCCATGTCTTCTAGGTTTTCTAGTTTATGTGCATAATGGTATTCATAGTAGCCCTGAATGATCTTTTGTATTTCAGTGGTGTCAGTTGTAATATTTCTTGTTTCGTTTCTCAGTAAGGTTATTTGGATTTTCTCTCTTCTTTTCTTGGTTAATCTTACTAATGGTCTATCCATTTCATTTATCTTTTCAAAGAACCAGCCTTTCGTTTCATTTATCTTTTGTACTGTTGTTGCTGTTTCAATTTCATTTAGTCATGCTCTGATCTTGGTTGTCTCCTTTCTTCTGCTGGGTTTGGGTTTGGTTTGTTCTTGTTTCTCTAGTTTCTTGAGGCCACAGTCACCAAAACAGTGTGGTACTGGTATAAAAATAGGCACGTAGGCCAATGGAACCAAATAGAGAACCCAGAAATAAACCCAAATACTTACAGCCAACTGATCTTTGACAAAGCAAACAAAAACATAAAGTGGGGAAAGGACACCTTTTCAACAAATGGTACTGGGATAATTGGCTAGCCACATGTAGGAGAATGAAACTGGATCCTTGTCTCTCACCTTATACAGAAATCAACTCACAATGGATTAAGGACTTAAACCTAAAACCTGGAAGTATAAAAATTCTAGAAGATAACAATGGAAAAACCCTTGTAGACATGGCTTAGGCAAGGATTTCATAACCAAGAACCCAAAAGCAAATGCAATAAAAGCAAAGATAAATAGCTGGGGCCTAATTAAACTAAACAGCTTTTGCACAGCAAAAGGAACTGTCAGCAGAGTAAACAGACAACCCACAGAATATGAGAAAGCCTTCATGATCTATATATCTGACAAAGGACAAACATCCAGACTCTACAACAAACTCCAAGAAATCAGTAAGAAAAAACAAACAATCCCATCAAAAAGTGGGCTAAGCATGTGAATAGACAATTCTCAAAAGAAGATATACAATGCAGTGGCTCACGCCTGTAATCCCAGCACTTTGGGAGGCTAAAGAGGGTGGATCATGAGGTCAGTAGTTCGAGACCAGCCTGACCAATATGGTGAAACCCCATCTCTACTAAAAATACAAAAATTAGCCTGGTGTCGTGGCATGCACCTGTAATCCCAGCTACTCAGGAGGCTGAGGCAAGAGAATCACTTGAACCCAGGAGGTGGAGGTTGCAGTGAGCCGAGATCGCGTCATCCAGCCTGGGCAACAGAGCAAGGCTGTGTCTCAAAAAAAAGAAAAAAAGATATAAAAATGGCCAAGAAACATATGGAACAGTGCTCAACATCACTAATCAGGGAAATGCAAATCAAAACCACAATGCGATACCACCTCACTCCTGTAAGAATGGCCATAACCAAAGAATTAAAAAACAGTAGACATTAGCGTGGATGCAGTTAACAGGGAACACTTCTACACTGCTGGTAGGAATGTAAACTAGTATAGCCACTATGGAAAACACTGTGGAGATTCCTTAAAGAACTAAAAGTAGAACTACAATTTGATCCAGTAATTCTACTACTGGATATCTACCCAGAGGAAAAAAGTCACTATTTGAAAAGGATACTTGCACACACATGTTTATAGCAGCACAATTCGCAATACCAAAATCGTGGAACCAACCCCAATACCCAAGAATCAATGAGTGGATAAAGAAACTGTGAGATATATATATATGGTGACAGCTTTTCTGTCAGCACACAAACGCACACATACATACCAATATGGTAACACATATATATATCACAGAATACTACTCAGCCATAAAAAGGAAATGAACTAACAGCATTTGCAATGACCTGGATGAGATTAGAGACTATTATACTAAGTGAAGTAACTCAGGAATGGAAAACCAAATATCATATGTTCTCACTGATATGTGGGAGCTAAGCTATGAGTATGCAAAGGCATAAGAATGATACAGTAGACTTTGGGGACATGGGGGGAAGAGTGAGAGTGGGGCAAGGGATAGAAGACTACAAATATGGTGTAGTGTATACTGCTTGGGTGATGGGTGCACCAGGATCTCACAAATCACCATTAAAAAATTTACTCATGTAACCAAACACCCCCTGTACCCCCAATAACTTCTGGAAAAATAACATTAAAAAAAGAAAAAAAAACTGAAAAAAGAAATGAATGAAAGTACTGACATGGAAAGCTGGGAAAAATAATTCCAAGTCCTCACCCTGACCTACAAGACCTGCAGTAATCTGCCTCTGTTTTTTCCTCTGACCCGTGACATTCCTCTTTCAAGCACATATTATAGTCACAATATACAAGTCTGCTGTCAGTTCTGAATACACCACCTTGTTCTCAAAAAAAGCTTCCTCTGGGTGGCAGCCTCAAAAGTTGCTTCCTTCAATTTCATGTACAATATATATGAAAGCAAAGAAAAATATTTAAATACACAACACTGAAAATTAGGACAGAGTCAACCTGTTGCCAAAGGTTAGGAGGATATTCTCCTAACTCTAGGGCTGGGTAAAGAATTGGATTGAAGTTAATTACCAGTGTTTTACATCTGATTGCCTCATCCAAACTTAAGAACATTTTTCATTACTCTCCTATCCTTTGCCTTATTATTTTTTTCAGATTAAATGCAGAGCTTTATACACAAGAAATATGAGCAGCCATCATATGTACTGGTAGTATATACAAGTAGTACAGGTAGTACTGTGTGCTACCCTTTGAGGCAGCAAAAGTACAATATAACCCTACACTAATTAGTTACTTACTTTGTACAATTACATTGTAATATCATAAAGCAACTAAGCAAAAAGTAGGGAAGGGGTTCAGTCAGTGATACATTGGATCTTGGCTAGTGTAATCCTCACAATCAAATATTGAAGATGGAAGTGGAAAAAGAAAGCGCTCTGGTAGCACTAAGTAATGGGCATTTTAGTTTTTCATCTTAAGCACCGATTCAGAACATTCCTCAGTAAATTTACATTGCAGAAAAGCTTGTGACTAAAAATTAGGCAAGGAGTTATACACACTAACCAACCATCCAACTAAAACACTCAGAGAGATCAAAGAAAATCTACATCCCTTTTTTTTTTTTTTGTGGGGCAAACACTCAGTCTAGTTTAGAAATGAGAAAACAATCATTTAGAGATGAGAAAACAATCATACAAAACACATATATCACGAGGCCTACAAAACGACCATAGAACAAGCTAACATTACTCTATAAATTAAAAAAATAAGGTATTTTTGGTAGCTAAATAAAAAATAACAAAATAATTTGGCATTCTGAATAGTAAAAATAATTGATAATCTGGATGACAAACAGAGGTAGAAATAAATCTTGAAAGAACAAGCTGAAATTAACTCAGTAAGATAAAGGGGAAAAGGAGAGAGGTCTCCTTATTAGGGCCTTGGCTGAAGCACTTGCCGGGTGCCTCCACCAAGATGTCATTATTGGGGGCCCATGGCTGGGGCACTTTTTCCCATTTTGACTCGTTACTTTTCTACTCCTAATCCTTCCATCTATCTTCCCCCCAGCTCCATGGAGCCATAAAATGGCAGCACATTTTGTCCAGGATTCCTCTGCAGTGTGATGATTCCCTACACCTGAGTTGTATTCCACCCAACCCTCACCTTGTATCATTCCGTGAGACAAAAGGAACACCAAAGAGTGAGTGTTTTTCTATGGATCTTTGTAACATCCGAAAGTTTGACAGTATTCAATGGTGACAGCATTTCTGTCAGCACAGAAACACACACATACACATCAATATGGTAACACAGTTTTGGGAAATGGTCTGTCTTACTTTTATGGCAAAATAGTACTCCGCACTATCCAATAGATAGCCAGGAGTGCTTGTGTCACTACATCCCAAGCTTCAGATGTCTCAGAACAAAGAGACTCCAATTGCTTGAAAGAAAGTAGAGAAGAGAGTAAGAGTCTCTGCTGGTAATCGAGAGAATTATCCTGGATCTTCACCAAGAGGATCAAGGCAGTACCTCTATGAATTTGCAGGAACCACGGTGCTACTGGGATTCGGCTGCCACCCTAATGCAGTTACAGCTTAGATCACAACACACAAGTCCTTTAGAATATCTGAAAAGCCGTCCCAGGAAGGACAGACTGCAAAGACTAAAATAAATCCCTAACTCTTCAATGCCCAGACACAGATAAACATCTACAAGTATAAAGAAAATCCAGGAAAACATGACCTCACAAAATAAACTAAATAAGACACCAGTGACACATTCTGGGGAAAAACAGACATGTGACCTTTCAGACACATGTCTGTTTTTGTGTTGTGAATCAGAATTCACAATGACTGTGTTAAGGAAACTCAAAGAAATTCAAGATAACACAGAGAATGGATTAAGAATTCTATCCAACAACTTTAACAATGAGATCAAGATAATCAAAGGTTGAGATAATTTTTAAAAAATCAAGCAGACATTTTGGAGCTAAAACATGTAATTGACATGCTAAAGAATGCGTCAGTCTTTTAATAGCATAATTGACGAAGCAAAAGAAAGAACTAGTGAGCTTGAAGAAAACCTATTTGAAAACACACAGTAAGAGGAAACAAAACCAAAAAGAATTAAAGGAAAATGTATGCCTCCAAAATCTATAAAATAACCTCAAAAGGGCAGATATAAAATTTATTCGCCTTAAAGAGGTGGCAGTGAGAGAGAGAAATACAGGTAGAAAGTTTATTCAAAGTGATAACAGATAACTTCTCAATCCTGAAGAAAGATATCAATATTCAAGTACAAGAAAGTTGTAGAATATCAAGCAGATTTAACCAAAGGAGGAATTTAATAATCAAACTCCCAATTATCAAAGATAAGCAAATGATCCTAACAGCAGCAAGACAAAAGAAACAACATATAATGGAGTTCCCAACACATCTGGCAGCAGACTTTTCAGTGGAAACCTTACCAGCCAGGAGAGAGTAGAGCCACATATTTCGAGTAATAAAGGAAAAAAAAAGTTACCCTAGAATAGTGCATCTGGCAAAAGTATATTTCAAACATGACAGAGAAATAAAGACTTTTGCAGACAAAAAAAACTGAGTGAGTTCATCAACATCATGCCTGTTCTGCAAGAAATTCCAAAGGCTGTACTTCAATCAGAAAGAAAAGGATGTTAATGACCAATGACCAATAAGTAATCACCTGAAGGAACAAAACTTACCAGTAATAGTAAGCATGCAGAAAAACACAGAATATGATAACTCTGTAACTATGGTGCATAAACTACTCTTATTCTAAGTAGAAAGACTAAATGATGAACCAATAAAAAATAATAACTACATCAGCTTTTCAAGGCATAGTCAATACAATATGACATAAATAGAAACAAACAGAAAGTAAAAAAGTGAGGGGATGAAATTAAGGCATACCGTTTTTATCACTTTTCTTTTTGCTTCTTTATCTGTTTGTTTATGCAACCTACCAAAGCCTGTGGGACATAGGAAAAGCAGCACTAAGAGAGAAGTACATAGCTATAAGTGCCGTATATGGTTTGGCTGTGTCCCCACCCAAATCTCATCTGGAATTATAGCTCCCATAATTCCCGTGTGTCATAGGAGGGACCCAGTGAGAGGAATTGAATCATGGGGATGGGTCTTTCCCATGCTATTCTTGTGATAGTGAATAAGTCTCATGATATCTGATGATTTCCTCTGCACATGCATTCATGTCTGCTGCCATGTAAGACATGACTTTGCTCCTCATTTGCCTTCCACTGTGATTGTGAGGCCTCCCCAGTCATGTGGAACTGTGAGTCAATGAAACCTTGGGTATGTCTTTATTAGCAGCATGAGAACAGACTAATACATGCCCACATCAAAAAAGAGGAGAAACTCAATTAAACAATCCAAAGATGCATTTTAAAGAACTAGAAAAGCAACAGCAAACCAAATCCCAAATTGCCATATGAAAATAAATACTAAAGATGATAGCAGAAATAAATAAAATTGAAATGAAAAACAATACAAAAGACCAACAGAACAAAAAGTTGGGTTTTTGAAAAGTTAAACAAAATTGACAACCCTTAAGTTAGTTACACTACAAAGAAAACAATGGGATAAGACCCAAATAAATAAATCAGAGATTCAAAAAAGGATACATTACAACTGATAGCACAGAAATGCAAAGGATTATTAGTGGCTACTCTGAGCAACTATATTCCAAAAAATTAGAAAATCTAAAATAAATGAAAAAAAAAATCCTAGATAAATACAACCTACCAACATTGAACCATGAACAGATCCAAAACCTAAACAGATCAATAACAAGTAACAAGATCTAAGCTATAATAAAAAGACTCCCAGTAAAGAAAAGCCTGGGACCCAATGACTTCCCTACTGAATTTCACCAAACATTTAAAGAAGACCTACTACCAATCCTATTTAAACTATTCCAAAGAATAGAAGAGGGAATACTTCCAAACTCAATTTACAAGGCCAGTATTACTCTGATACCAAACCCAGACAAAGACACATCAAAAAAGGAAAGCTACAGGTCAATACATTTAATGAATATTGATGCAATAATCCTCAACAAAACACTAGCAAACTGAATTCAACACTAAATTAGAAAGATCATTTATCATAACCAAGCAGGATTTGTCCCTGAGATGCAAGGATGTTTCAACATAAACATATTAAGCAATAAGATACATCATATCAACAGAATGATAGATAAAAACTATATGATCACTTCAATTAATGCTGAAAAGCTTTGATAAAATTCAACATTCATTTATGATAAAAAATTCTCAAATGGTGTAGAAGGAACATACCTCAAGATAATAAAAGCCATATATGACAGACTCATACCCAGTATCATAGGAAATTGAAAGGCTTTCCTCTAAAATCTGGAGCATGACAAGGACACCCACTTTCACCCATTATTCAACATAGTACTGAAAGTCTTAGCTACAGCAATCAGACAAGAGAAAGAAGTAAATAATATCCAAACTGGAAAGGAAGAAGTCAAATTACTCTTGTTTGCAGATGACATGACGTATTTGAAAAAAAATCTAAAGACTCTACAAAAACAACAACAACAACAACAACAACAAAACTATTATAACTGATAAACCAATTCCATAAAGTTGCAGGATACAAAATCAACACACAAAAATCAGTAGTATTTCTATATGCCAACAATGAACAATCTGAAAAAGAAATAAACATGTAATCTCATTTACAATAGCCACAAATAAAATTAAATACCTAAATGGATAGAACTGGAGATTGTGATTTGATGTGAAATAAGCCAGGGACAGAAAAACAAACATAGCATGTCCTTACTTATTTGTGGGTCTAAAAATCAAAACAATTGAACTCATGGAAATAGATAGTAGAAGGATGATTACCAGAGGCTGGGAAGGATAATGGGGTTGGGGGAGAAGTGGAGATGGTTAATGGGTACAAAAGAAAAAACAGAAAGGTGTATAAGACCTACTATTTGATAGCAAAATAGGGTGACCATAGTCAATAATAATTTAGTTGTGCATTGTAAAACAACTAAAAGAGTAAAATTGGATTGTTTGTAACACAAAGGATAAATGCTTGAGGGGATGGCTACCCCATTCTCCATGATGTGATTATTACATATTGCATTGTTGTATCAAAACATCCCATGTACACCATAAATATATGCACAGAAATAAAAAATACTATAAGGGGTGTGTTTCTACCAGCATTTATGTAATGCAATAGGACACAATAAAATAGGATAGACTAAAACATACATTATCACAGTATATCAAAATTTTTAATAGTAAATATTGTTTGGGAAATCTTTTATACTATTCACATTGTTTATATGTGTGTACATATGTGCACGCACACATGCTCGTGTGTGCACCCATATGTGTGTGTGTGAATGTATGTTCTCTATAGTGTACATGCTCCTTGCAGTGATGTAGGATTAATTTCTTAACCTAGATCAACAGAACCAAGAAGGGAAGGAATTATTCTTCTAGATGCCATTGTCATTTCTAGGCTGCTTCATTTAAATCTTTGGTTAAAATCCCTGCCAGGCATGGTGGCTTATGTGTGTGATCCCAAAAATTTGGGAAGCTCAAGGCAGGAATGTCACTTGAGGCCAGGACTTCAAGACCAGACTGTGCAATATAGTGAGACCCCCATCTCTCAAAAAAAAAATCCCCTCCTTTATCTCAGCCCATGTAATTTCCTACTATTGTTCTGAAACTTTGCCTATATTCACCAAGAACTAGAGTATGTCACCATCTCTGTTCACACTACAAATCCAGCCTTCATTCTGGGAACATCTAACAAACTGTTCCTTGGTATCTACACCTTCTATGATTTCACCCACCAGTATTATCCAGCCATTTCCAATGTCATATGCTTGTTATTTCAGAGAAGGTAAAAATACCTTTATCCTCTCAGGGCTCCCGGGCTGGGCCTGAGATTTTGACATAAAATAAATTAATAGGAGTAAAGCATAGCAATTTAATGTAAATTTTAGGTGACACAAGAGCCCTCATAAGAAAATGAATACCTGAAGAAGTAGATATCCAAATGCTTCTTTCTTTCTTTTTTTTTTTTTTTTTTTTTTTTTTTTT
>NW_016806443.1:3779727-3802790 GCF_001698545.2 Rhinopithecus bieti
AGTTATACATGATATAAATGATGAATTGATGGGTGCTGATGAGTTGATGGGTGCAGCACACCAACATGGCACAAGTATACATATGTAACAAACCTGCACGTTATGCACATGTACCCTAGAACTTGAAGTATAATAAAAATAAATAAATAAATAAATAAGATAAAGACTCTCTTTTTTTAAGATAGAAAATGTCAGCTTGAGCTCTATCAATTTCCTACTTAGTGACTCAGTTTGTTTAAAACAGATACATATATTATCTGCTTAATGGGGAAATGAGCTTCCCTACCACTACATTTGAAAATTGTATATCTGCCTCTGTCCTCAGTCCCATCTCCTCCTGCCTCTTAAGGAAAATTTCCTTTTGAAATAATCCCTAATGTACTATATTTTTTATTTCATTGTCTTATTTTCTGCATCAGATAAACATGCTCACATTTACCGCATCCTCTTAAAATACTTCACTCACTTGTATTACCCTCATTACCATGATAACTTTCTCTTAAAAGTCTAGGAAAACTCCCACCACTTAATTGATACATTTCAGTTAATCATCAGTTTCACATTTGTCAGATTCAAGCAATATGTTCAGTTCTCATCATCCTTGGTAGAGCTCAGAAATATGACAAAGGGGGCCATGCATTGCTTTCCTGAGATTTGCTCCTTCCCAGACTTCTCCTATTCCATTGTCTTGCATGTTTTCTTCTCACATCTCTGGTCACTCACTTGCAACATATTTTCAAGATTTCCTTTTCTGCCTTTATACCATAAGTATTAGAATAATTAAGATTCCAGTAGGTTCTATTCTCAGGCTTTCTTTTAAATGAAAATGGTAACTATAGATTTTTTTCAGCTATATTCCTGGAGTCCAAAATGTATATCCCCAGCCCATATATTTCTTTACCTCTGAGCTCTGATGCAGGAAAGGCAAGTCCCAAAACTGGGGCATAGCTCAAGAGGGTTCTTGACTTTACCCAGGAAAGAATTCAAGGGCTATCTGGCGGTGTTGAGTAGCAACTTTATTGAAGTAGCAGTGTAGCTACAGCAGAAGTACCACTCCTTGTGAATCAGGGGCTACCCTATAGTCAGTGTGCCCAGAGTAGCAGTTCAGCAGTTATATTTACACACACTTCTAATTATATGCAAATTAGGGGTGGTTTATGCAGAAATTTTTAGGAAAGGGGTGTTAACTTTCAGGTTTTCTAGTCATTGCCACGAAAGGGGTCAGTAACTTCAAAGTGTTGCCATGGCAATGGTAAGCTGACATGGAACACAGATGGGTGTATCTTACGGGGAGATGCTTCTGCCCAGGACCTATTTTAGCTAGTACTCAATTTGGGCTGGTGCCCAGGCCACGCCAGTGGAGTCCGGTCCTGCCTCTTATCTCAGCTCCAGACTCATAAACACAATAGCATACTAAATAGTTATTCATTTGAATAGTATGGAATTTCTGTTAGGTGACTCGTGAGCCAAACATGTCTATTTAATTTGGTTCAATCCAAAACATAGCATCTTCTTAAGTGCTATCTCCTCTGAAACTCATCTTTAACTTCCTCCATCAGACTTGGGCTGCCCTTAACAAATGTTCCTTCTGGAGTTTTTACCTCGCTCTACTTTAACAATTGTAATATTTTAATGTACTTATTTCATTGTTTAACCCCCTAGTGCAATAGCTCTATGAATAATAAGTGCTCGAAATCTCTCTTGGCATATACTGGATAATTAATGAATATAAGTTAAAGAACAAATGAATTATTCTAAAACATAAAGTAGATAAAAACTAATCAGGCTGGAATATTACTTCTTATTTTCTGTCATCTTTCAATATTATACCATCTGCCCTGAGCCAAGCGCCTATTTTTTCCAAGTTCTAGGTGTGAATAATTTTATATAGTATTGTATTGTTAGTGATTTATGAGATTTTAAGTTTTTCACTGGAGGGCGTAAGAAGCATAATTATGGATTTATTGTCCAGTAAAGAACAAACCAAAGGACAAAACATATAGAGCACTACTTATGGGTACTTAGAAACTCTTCTTTTTCTTTTTCTTTTTTTAAGCTAGGATTATAAGCACGTGACACCATGCCCAGCTAATTTTTGTATTTTTAGTGGAGACAGGGTTTCGCCATGTTGGCCAGGCTGGCCTTGAACTTCTGGCCTCAAGTGATCTGCCTGCCTCAGCCTCCCTAAGTGCTGGGATTATAGGCATAAGGCACAGCACCCGGCCAGACATTATTTCTAAAGATACTTCGAGCATAAAGGGAGATAATTCGTGTTTAATCACATAGTACATGTAGACACGTTATGTGATGTTTTTTTTTTTTTTTTTTTTTTTTTTTTTGAGACTGAGTCTCACTCTATTGCCCAGGCTGGAGGGCAGTGGTGCAATCTTAGCTCGCTGCAACCTTCGCTTCCCGAGTTCAAGCGATTCTCATGCCTCAGACTCCCGAGTAGCTGGGATTACAGGCACTCGCCACCACGCCTGGCTAAGTTTTGTATTTTTAGTAGAGATGGGGTTTCACCATGTTGTCCAGGCTGGTCTCCAACTCCTGACCTCAAGTGATCCGCCCGCCTCGGCCTCCCAAAGTGCTGGGATTACAGGCGTGAGCCACGGCGTGCGGCCCATGTAATGAATATTAACAATGATAATGTACGATTATGAGTAGAAATTTGTATCATGGAAAAGTATTTAGGTATATATTTTTTGCTTTTAAAATGGGTATTTCAGTGCAAAACTCTGACAGAAATAGGCAAATCAGTGACTAGTTCACAACTCCCTAGATTTAAAAGAGCTCTCTGCTCCAAATACAGGTCAGCTTCAGGACTCAGCATTGCCTTAATGAAGGCAGCCTGTCTGTGGTGTGCAGTTTGAGATGTCTGGGTGCTACAAAACTTTGGCTGAAAGCAGAAGTGATTCTTTCTGAAAAAAACAATGTAGTTTGCTCATATGTATCACAAAAACATGATGTTATTACTTGTGTTTCCACAGTGATTTGTCGGTTTTCCAATGCAAGAGTGATTGATTCCTCCCTCGTGCTTACCAAAAAGAGATAAGAGAAATAAAGATGACCTCCGCTTTGTAGACAAACAGTATCGATTGTTCAATAATCCAGTAAAGATGAGTAAGTATTAGATGGAAATCATAATAACTCTATGATAATATCTGGGAACAAAAATCAATAAAAAGGGAATGGTTTTATAAGAGACATACAACATTATTATTCTAATACCTCAGGTCATAAAGCTGAGATATTTGAGTGTGACATGACATATTAGCTAAAATGACTAGGAAACTATGGCAGCCAAAATGATCACAAATCATTTCTGATAGAGCATTTCTCATCCTCTCCCTGTCCCCTCCCACTCACACACAATAATTAGCTCCAGCTACATTTCCTCCTCTCCATTCTTCCATTTGTTACAATTCCTGAACTGTGTTTTCAACTCTGGGCTTTCAAGCTTTCTGTTCTTCTGCCTGGAACACTCTTCAACCAGGTCTTTCAATAACTCATTCTTCCTCATCAGTCAGGTTTCTGCTCAAAACCTGTTTCCTGTGAGAGAAGCACTTATTAAACCACTATGTCTTAAAAAAAAAAAAAAAAAAAAATCCACAGTTTACCCTGTGCCACTCAACATCGAGTCTCTGTTACCTTTTCTGCACCCGTTTCAAAGCCTGTACTCTTCTCTGTAATTGTTTCTATGTTTATTTTCTGTCTCCTGCCTCAGTAGAACATGAGTTCTATTATATATCATGTTTTTTACTGTCTTCCTCAGATTCTAGAACTCCATGTGAAATATAGTTAATGCAAAATAAATATTTGTTCAATGGACAGATGAACATCTTTTAATACCTATTTTTATTCTAGAATATGTGCCTGTCATTTTCCCCATCGCTTATAAACTTGTTGATGGTCAGGCTAGGACAATGTCCCCTCCCATTGTCCCTCTTCCCCACAGAAAGCTGGGCAATGCAGCTCACTCCTTTCGATTCTTTCCATTTTTGATTCCTTGAACATGTATTGACTCTTTTCTTTCTTTTCTTTCTTTCTTCCTTTCTTTCTTTTTTGATACGGAGTCTCACTCTGTCACCCAGGGTGGAGTGCAGTGGCATGATCTCGGCTCACTGCAAGCTCCGCCTGCCATGTTCACGCCATCCTCCTGCCTCAGCCTCCTGAGTAACTGGGACTACAGGCTTCCACCACCACGCCCAGCTAATCTTTTTTTTTGTATTTTTAGTAGAGAGGGGGTTTCACCGTGTTAGCCAGGATGGTCTCGATCTCCTGACCCCATGATCCGCCCGCCTCGCCCTCCCAAAGTGCTGAGATTACAGGCGTGAGTCACCGTGCCTGGCCATATTAGGTTTTTGTGTGGGAAGAGCCTTGCTATTTAGAAGTATCTGTTGTTTTTGTTTGTTTGTAAATCAGTAGGAAACCTGATTCTATCAGTATAATAAGACAGATGTAAAACATTATTTTTTTGTTTCTACTTCCTATGCGCCCTTTAAGGAACAAGGTTACTATATAAAAGTAATCTTCCCAAGAACATAAAACAGGCTATATTAGGAAAAGATTCTTTGCTCTTTATCTGGGTATAACAACCAGGATAAAGAAGAAGAAAAGTAAGTAAGCGTTTTTCAGCTTTTGGGGTGGCATGGTATTCAATTGATCAGTTCCTATATTTTACTTATTGCTTCATTAACTGTAGTAGACAAATTATCGTGGATTCAAAGCTAAAGACAAACAATACCTTTTATTCCATAAGGGAAAATCTAGTTATACCTTAAAGCATCTATGTGAGTAATACTGTTATGAAATGTAGAAGAGAACTATTAAATTAACTCAATAAAGTATTAATAATAGACAGATGACTTTTAGGTCAGTAACAATTTTCACCCTTTTCTGGAGAATAATTATTTATTCATTAGATACCTTTGGTAACTATTAAAGTACTATTTTCTATTTCAATTTTATATTTGCTATATTCTCCATTCCTGTCTCATATAAAACGATTTTTAAAACAAAAATTTGTCATCTACTGCTTGAGTGTATTGGTGGGTTCAAGATTAAAACTTAGAGGCTACCTATGTATACCTGGGAACTCAACAGCTAAATTATGGCTTGCTAGAAAACTTGTTAGCATTTTAAACAATTTTCCCAAGTATAAATTCAGAGAAAATCAATTTACTTTCTCTTTTTTAGTCTAAGGCTCAGGTTGTAATTTTGCAGTACCCAGTATCTCTCTGAAGCCTATGGTATATTATTCCACTTCTTTTCTAACTATGCATTTCATACCTATCCTTTGGAGTTGATCTTGAAAGAAAATTAATGAGCTCCTTATTCAGTCTTGCAATGTTTCAGGTAGCAAACGCATGACAGCTACTTAACCAACCCCTGAGTAGCCAACCGGTGAGTATGGCATTAATGATTTTGGAGAAAGTTAACTAAGTGCATCTATCACTTTGTCATGTGTGGTAAAAGAATGCATCAATCAAAGGTTAAGAGGGAACTGTCTTTGCTTCAGTCTGTGGGTATTACTGAGACCTGTTACAAAAATCAATAGAACAGGTATGGTAAGCTGCATTTATGTTGATTAAATAAAACAAATGGAAAAATAAAAGGTAGGAGGCTGGTAATATAGCTCCTAGAATAAAGCAGAGGTCAGTTTCCTGATATAGGAACCATCCTTATGAGCTTGACGTTCCTGAGAGGTATTTCCAATGTCAGTGTCTTCTCAGGGTTGAACCAGTAACGTTTTTTCACAGGGCTATTTAACTGGATACCAGGAGAAGCAAACTGCTGATCCACTCATGGATGTTTTACCCCATTATTTAATTCCACTCTATGTGGAATTTACTTGGAAGATTCTCAATGCACTTGCATTCAAACATAAAGACCTAATGACTCTCGTTGCAGCAGTATTCCTCTTGTATTGTTATTTTCTTACCTTCAGATTTCCTCCATTTCTGCACTTTCTGCCATCTGGAATTTCATTTGCAAGGGCAGATGAGGGGAAAAGAATGTAATAAGAGACAAGGAAAAAAATAAGCCCTTGCTGAATGATTGATATGAATGAAGGAATTGATGGAATAAATAAGAAAATAAAAGATCCAGGACTACTCTCAGTCTCTGAGGCAGGCATGAAAATTGTAAGAGTAAAGGAAGACTATAATTTTGGAATATAGCTGTGAGTTAATAAAAGCTTATGATAGAGAAAATAAGTTACCTTTCTTCACAGAAGGACAAAATGATGATTCAGTTACAAGAGAACAAGAATTGAGGCCCACCTTCAAATAATTACCAAGTAAATACAAAATTCCAGGCTGGGCATGGTGGCTCATGCCTGTAATCCCAGCACTTTGGGAGGCTGAGGCGGGTGGATCACCTGAGGTCAGGAGTGTAAGACCAGCCTGGCCCATATGAGGAAACCCTGTCTTTATTAAAAATAAAAAAGAAAATTAGCAAGGCATGGTGGCTCACACCTGTAATCCCAGCTACTTGGGTGGCTGAGGCATGAGAATCAATTGAACCTGAGAGGCAGAGGTTACAGTGAGCCAAGATAGTACTACTGCACTCCAGCCTGGGCACCAGAGCAAAACTGTCTTTAAAAATATATATATATATATATCTGTCTCTGAGAAAAAGTGGTAGGCATGCCCTCACACACACCTAATAAAGTGCATATCAATACAACATTTCTGGAAAACAATTTTGTAAGATTTATAAAAGCCTTAAAGTTTTAATATCCTTTGACTCAATAATTCTCATTCAAGAAATCTATCTGAAGTAAATATAGGGAAATTAAGGAAGAGAACAGGAAACACAATCAGTGTTATTTATAATCATCAAAATGTTGAAACAACTTAAATTTGCAACAGTAGAGAAATGTTTTGATGAATTATGGTACATCCATTCAAATGTATTTTGGAGAATAAGGCATAGAAAATGATTCAGTATAAAATGTTAGGTTAATAAAATAAGCACCGCACAAAATTCTGCGTACATTATAATTACCATTTATATATGTGTGTGTATGTCTGTACATTTCCTTAGTTATATTTATGAGATAGAAGCCTCTTGGCTTTCATTTGTTAAAGGAATTCTGAAAAATAATTTCATTATTGACTGAAATGGAAATTATTAGAGAGATACTGTGATGCTGTGAAAAGAGCTTTGGAACTTCAACAAACTTAATTTAATTTGTTTCACTTCATGGAAGAAATACTTAGGGCTTATTGAATTTTCCATGTGTGTTCCCTCCTTTTTGGTTAGGTGGGAGCCCTGGCAGTAGCTGTGGGTCCAGTTCAAAGGAGTAGGAAAGGCACTGATTTCACATCAAAAAGGTAAGCACCTGTGTGTGTCTCTGCCATCTTCCTCTTCCTCTGTCAATGTGCCCTTCAAGGCTGTGTGTTCCAGGTAGAATCATCATAAGATGGCAGGGTAGTCCAAAATACACTAGGGTGGGACATAAGTGAGAAATAAACTTGCTGTTTTAAGCCAGCAAGATTTCGGGGATTTCCTATGCCTACAGCATATCCTACCCTATCCTGATTAGTACAGCGCACATTACTCAATAGCTCTGTGAACTTGAGATGGTTATTTAATTTTTCTAAACCTTTATTCCCTCACTTGTATATCGAGGCATGAGGTTGCTGACATATCTCATAGGACTACTTTGAGAAATTAGTTAAAAAAATAGAAAATAATTGTACAATAGTTTTGGTTGAGTGTAAATTTCCTTCAGGCAAAATCATATCTCATTTTTCTTTCCTATTTCTTACAGTATTTTACTCTTTCATACACATGACCCTTTAGAATAGAGAACAATCACTGTATGTTCAATAATCTGTTAAAAATTTGGTCAGAATATTTTACAAATATGAAAAATAAAGCCTCAGATTTGGGAGCAGGTTAATGTGAGAAAAAAAAGAAAAGGAAGACAGAGAGGTAAAGATAGAAGTAAAACCTGTGTGATCTCTAAAAGTAGAGTTTCGTCAGCCGCGTAATAAAATAAAAAATAAAATCTTACATTGTTTCAAGATTCGCTTAAAGATAACTATTATATATTTTAAATGAGTTAGAGCCATGGCTTTGTATTTGTCAGAATTATTAAATAAATCAACTCATAACATGCTATGCATAGAAAATAACATAGAAGGCTTTTTAAAAATTTCCAAGAAAAAAAAGTTTATGTGGAGGGTGGGGTAGTAGCAGTGGGAATTAGCAGATTTACAGAAAACAAGAAAGAGAAGAAGAATTATATGGTTTACAAAAAAGAAAAATAACAACAACCACCACTGTAGCCACAGAAGTCATTACCACACTCTTGCACGCTGGCCCAAATCGTTTTAATAGTAGGCTTTTCTCTGGGGTTATAAGCTCCATTAACAGAAACTACGATATAACTTTGAAACTATCTGTATTACCTTCAGTAAGTTATTTTCTTCCCCTGAACCCCACTACATAAAGCAGCAAACCCCTGGTTGGTTAGGCAAGCACTAAAATTTTGGAGATGTAATAAATGCATCTGTAAGATTTCCAAGATTCCAACAATAATCCCAAAGGGAAAATATACTGATCCAATCATTTTGGTACTGCATCACAAGGCACTGAATAGGAAAGTCAATAAAAGCATCCAAGCACAGAGAAGCAAGCTGTAGTCAATATCAGATTTTGAGGCAGACTGTCAGATAAAAAATCAGCTAGATTTACTGAAATTTACTTCCTAATATCTGGAGTTTAGATTGCATGGAATTCAGAGCATACATCTGATCTTATTTAAATTTCTTTTTACTTTATCCTTTCTTTAACCTTCTTCATCCACTATAATAAGCTATTGGTATTATAGCCATTTCAAGAAAAGTAATCCAGTTTGAGTTATAATTGGTCACTTCATAACATATCAAAAACTTATTATAGAAATGAAATTCAGTATCACCCAATTCATACAATGACATCTAGTCAGGCTTAAATAAAACCACTTATTTGACAGGGGAAGAAAGAAGAAAACATAACCAGACGTTACTTATTGTGTTTGCTGTTGACTTTATATTCCTTCACAATTCTCATGTGAAAATTACAAAGCTTCTCAATATATATCCATAAATATTGGCTAGTTAAGCCCTGTTATGTATAGAAACTACTGCTATCTGAATCAGAGAGCCCAGCCCTTCCACCAGCATAGGACAGTGATAGGTCACAGCCATTGGAAGAAGATAGGCCTTTACATTGAAGCTTTGCTTTGATCCCTTAAGCAAGTCCCTTAGCACTTGTGAAATGGGCATGATTTTGCCTTTGACTCCTGTGTGGCACAGCCCATGAGACACAGTTAATACAAATAACCTAGACTGATTATTATCAAGAGATGTGAAACCTTTTCTCTTAGTCATTTTCCTCTCAATGTAGAATGTTATTTCTATAGAGGGTAACTTTTCCTGCCCCTCAAATTTCCATGTTACTTCAGATCGTCAATTTGTAAATTAGAGATCTAATTCAAGTAGAAACACATTTCTTTTTATTCCTTTAGGTGTTCTGATATTTATTCAAAAATCATGAATGAAAACAAAATATTCTGGATGTGCAAACATGTAAAAATATGTATGGTACCTCCCCACAAGGAGTTTATACTCTTATGAGATGACAAGCCAAAAACACAGAGAACAGCTAAGAAAGTAGCATAAAATAAGTTCATTCTGAAGGAACAACTAAGGGGAATCCAAAGGAGCTGGAATCAGCTGCGAAGAGTAGCTTTCTGGGGAAAGTCAGTCTTGAGAGCTTAGGAAAGTGATAGAAGAGAAAATGCATGTGTCTCTCTTGAGGAGCAATTCTTTACATAGCTGTACTGCATTTCTTTTTTCTATAAATTATGGAGTAGGAATAGTGAATTTTACCCATCTCTGGGACTTCCTCTGGGTAAAAAGAAAAAATATTGTGTTGTACTCCAAATACCTCCATTTGCCCCCCACCCCATGAATTAAAATACTAAACATTAAAGCAGAAATTAAATGTGAAGAGTATAAAGTATACTCTTTCAAAAATCTCAGAACTGTCTAATAGGAAAAGTTAGAACAAAAAAAAAAAATGGCACAGATGAGAAGCTTAAAAATAAAAAAGCTGAGAAAACAGCCAGGAAATAGACAAAATGTGTTCACAAAAATTGAGCCATAAATAATGAGATGACATATAATAAGGTGTTAAAGGAAAATGCAGAAACAACATAACTTGAATATTTTAACTACAGTGAAATCTTTGGAAAATTTAACCAGCAGGAAAACACTCCTGGAAATTACCATTTCTGAATCTGAGAACCTTGAGCCACAGTTAGGCACTCCATAGAGAAAAGTTACTGTGGTTATGCAGGTTTGAGAATGAAACCTGACTGAAGCACTTTTCAGAACCTTAGTCAGTCAATATGCGTTATGGTAAATCTTCCGAAGGTTGAGGGTAGCCTAAAGAGTTTCCAAAATTCTTTGACCAAAGAATTCTAGACCCAAAGAAAATATTTAAAAACATCTTGAGGAACAGTAAGATTTTTTGGAACATAGTTTGGGAAGTATACCACTTAACACATGTGCAGTCAAAGTCTGTCAATATAACAAATCTATACTGAGTGTCTTAAACTGGTGGAAAGGGTTTCTTAATTTGCTCACTGTCAATCACATAATAGAATTGTTCTGTGTCCAGATAATTTACTCTACCTGTGTTTTCTTTGCAAAAATAATATAGTTGAACTTTCCCTCAGCCCCTGCCTACATTTCCAGGTTCAGGATAGCCCAGTGTATTCAGCAACACTGTGACAAGTGCACTTAAGGATAAATATTTGACCATTCTCTGCTAATGTTATTGTAGTCATATTAAATTGGCATACTGGTGGGGCAATGGGATGAACAGCAGGGGCTGAATTATAGTACTTGAGACGTATAAGTCACCTTAGAGATGTTCTAGTCAAACTCTCATTTTATAAATGTATTGAATAAAAGTGGTAAAACGACTTTTCCAAGGTCTCATGGTCAACTGATGGAAATCATTTTCCCCTGTCCAGTCTAGTCCATGATGCCTTAAGCAAAAACAAACAAAAACTCCTTAGTCTGAAAACAAAAAAGGAAATAAATACATCTGTTTTGACTTTTTTTTTCTTTTTCTTGAGAGTCTCACTCTGTTGCCCAGGCTGGAGTATAGTGGTATGATTTTATTTCACTGCAACCTCCGTCTCCCACATTCAAGTGATTCTCCTGCCTCAACCTCCTGAGTAGCTGGGACTACAGGTGCATGCCACCAAGCCCTGCTAATTTGTTGTATTTTTAGTAGAGACGGGCTTTTGCAATGTTGGCCAGGCTGGTCTCGAACTCCTGAGCTCAGATGATCCTCCTGCCTCGGCCTCCCAAAGTGCTGGGATTACAGGCATGAGCCACCATAACTGGCCGACTTTATTTTTAAACTACTCTTTAATAAGCCTAAAGAGAAAGCATAAAAATAGATTGTGATTAATTCTGTATTTGCTCACCTGTTACCCCCAAAAGCATGCCCAACATGTAGCAAATTCTTTTATACTCAATGGGTTATCACTAAATGTTAATTCAATGACTGTGAACATGTGAATTCAGAGACCACAAAATGAATAAAGTGATTGTTTATGAAATGATTCTTCCCATTAACATAATCCCTTTTATGGTCACCTAACCTGCTGTACTGCAAAAAGCAGAAACCATATGCTGAGTGCTAATCTTTGGGGCCACAGCAAGGCCAAAGCAACATTTCCTCTGGCAGCTGCATTAAATCCCCTATGCCAGACTTCTTGAGTCTGAAAGACAGAATGCAGTTGATGAGAATATTTGTACTCTTCCTAGGCCAATGCTGGGGAGCAGGGAACTCTTTTCATAAAGAAGCTAGAAAGGGACTATATTTTCAGCAGATACTATGAGCATATGAGCTTGACAAATAAAGTTTTGGTGTTTTGCTTTGTTTAGCTGCTAAATTTAGTGTTATAAAACTGTCTTCAATGTTTGAAAGCTGAGGATTGGATCTATGTCATCTGAACATTGTTCAACACTTACAACTTTTTGAGTTAAACAGAAAATGCGTTTTCCAGTTGGATACATTTTAAATGGATTTTTTGTTCAAATGTTTTAGAAATATTCATCCACATATTGAAATTTCTTCCATAACTTTACATCAAGAAGATTGAAAGCCCAAGTAAATGACATGACAATGAAAATGGAAATCTGGTTAGTAATTTAAACTTAGCACGTTTGAGTATAATGTGATTACATCAACTCTGTTGATACTATAGTTATTAGAAGATTGGCAAAACAGAACTGGAAACTTTTTGCAACTTAGCAAATATTCACTGAACAACTTTTTTGTGTAAGTTCTCTATGTAGTATTCTGCTATGAATTCTTCTATTGTATGATACAAGCATAGGATGTGTTTCCTCCTCTCAGAACACTTACACAGGTTATTATATATGTGATTATGTAGTATGAAGTGACATAAAGGTGAAATGCACATGAATGACTAAGAGAAAATATAAATTATGAAAGAATCACATGGTAATGCAAATTGCTATAGGCCAGAGATTCTTGAAGACGTTTTAACTAGAATGTGCCTGGAAGCATGGATAACAACTCAACTGATAGAGCAAAGGAGAGACCAGGACACTGCAGTTAGGAGTATTCCAGTAAGAAAGAGAGAATAATAAAATTATATTTACACACAAAATCAATGAATATATGCACCATATTAATAAAGGGCTAAAATTATTTTATCACATCAAAAGATTCAGAAAAAAAATTTGACAAAATCTAAAACATGATTTAAAAGTCAACAAAATAGAAGTGAAAGGAACTTCTTTGACTGATCAAAGGCATCTAGAAAACATGTATTTAACATCATTCTTTTTTTTTTTTTTTTTTTCTTTTGAGACCAAGTCTCGCTGTGTCGCCCTAGCTGGAGTGCAGTGGTGCAACCTTGGCTCACTGCAAGCTCTGCCTCCTGGATTCATGCCATTCTCCTGCCTCAGCCTCCCAAGTAGCTGGGACTACCGGCAACTGTCACCACGTCCAGCTAATTTTTTGTGTTTTTAGTAGAGATGGAGTTTCACCGTGTTAGCCAGGATGGTCTCGATCTCCTGATCTCATGATCCGCCCGCCTCAGCCTCCCAAAGTGCTGGCATTACGACATCATTCTTAATGGTGAAAGACGAATACCTAACATCAAAAGTAAGACAACAAGGTCTACCTTGGTCTCCTCTATTCAGTATTGTACTTGTGGTCCAAGCTAGGGAAATTAGGCAAGAAAATGAAATAAGAAGCATCCCAATTGGGAAGGAAGAAGTTAAACTAGCTCTGCATATGCAATTGTCATAGTCTTATATGTCGACAATCCCAAGAAATCTTCTAAAAAAGAATTATAACTAATAAACACGTTCAGCATGATTGAAAGACACCAGATCAATATTAAAAAATCAATTGTATTTCTATACACTGAAAATGAAAACAATTCCATCCTTTATAGTATCAAGGCCAGGCACAGAGGCTCATGCCTCTAATCCCAGCACTTTGGGAGGCTGAGGCAGGAGAACTGCTTGAGCTCAGGAGTCTGAGACCAGCCTGGACTGGACAACATAGTGAGACCTCATCTCTAAAAAAATAAATACATAAATAAATTTAAAAAAAAAGAACAAAAAAACTAGCTGAGTGTCATGGCATGTGCCTGTAGTCCCAGCTACCTGGGAAGCTGAAGTGGGAGGATCACTTGAGCTCAGGAGGCGGATGCTACAGTAAACTGAGATTGCACCACTGCACTCCAGCCTGGGTAACAGAGCGAGATCCTGTCTCAAAAATAAAATAAAATAGTATCAAAATAATAAAATACTTAGGAATATTTTTAAATGCAAGACTTGTACACTTAAAGTTACAATGATGTACAAAACATCATTGAAAGAAAATTTTTAAAAGCTTAACAAATAGAAAGGAATCCCATGATCATGGACTTATTAAGATGATAATACTTTATAAATTGACCTATAGATTCAACACAACTCCTATCAGAATCCCAACTGATCTTTTTTGAAGGGGGTGGGGGCAGAAATTGCCAACCTGGTCCTAAAATTATTGAGACAATGCAAGAGACTCAGAATAGCCAAAATGAAATAATCATGAAAAAGAACAGAGTAGTGGACTCACACTTCTTAATTTAAAAAGTTATTGCAAAGCTACTGTAATCAAGACAGTTTATTACTGACATAAAAATAGACATACAGATCAGTGGAATACAATTGAGAATCCAGAAATAAACCCTAATATTTATGTGATCAACTGATCTTTGACAAAGGGGCCAGGATAATTCAATGAACAGCCTTTTCAACAAATAGTGCTGAGACAACTAAATGTTTACCTGAAAAAAATAAATAAATAATAACATTCAACCCCCTTCTTCCAGCATGCACAAAAAATCAACTCAAAATGTATCAAAGAGTTAAATGTAAGAGCCAAACATAAAATTCTTCCAATAAACACAGAAGTAAATCTTTGAGACCTTGGGTTAAGCAATGATTTCTCAGCACAAGCAATCAAAGAGAAGATTTATAATTTGTATTTCATCAAAATTGAAGACATTTGTGTTTCAAAGACATCATCCAGAAAGTGAAAAGGGCCAGGCATGATGGCTCACATCTATAATCCCAACATTTTGGGAGGCCATGGCAGGAGAATCACTTGAAGCCAGGAGTATCGAGACAAACCTAAGCCTAAGCAACACAGCAAGACCCCTTTTAAAAATAATAATAATAATAAAAATAAATAAATAAAAAAGCCAGGCATGGTGGCACACACCTGTATTCCCAGTTACTTGGATGGCTGAAGTGGGAGGATCCCTTGAGCCCAGTTCAAGGCTGTAGTGAACTATGATTGCACTACTGCACTCCAGCCTCGGGGGCAACACAGCAAGACCCTATTCCTTTTAAAAAAAAAAGAAAGAAAAGAAAGTGAAGACAACCCTCAGACTGGCAGAAAACGTTTTCAGATTATATAGCTGATAAGGGACTTGGCACTCAGAATTTATAAATAATTATTAAAATTCAATAATTAAAAATAAATAACCAGTTACAAATGACCAAAGGATTTGAATAAACATTTCTCCCAGTAACATATATGAATGGTTAATCTTGTTAAATGATCCTCAACACCATTGGTCATTAGGAAAATGTAAAGACCACAATGTGATACCACTTTACATTGGCAAGAATGTCTACAATCAACAAGACAAATAGAGTCTAAATACCAGTAAACATGTAGTGAAATTGGAACCTTCATACATTGCTAGTTAGAATGTAAGATGATGCAGCCCGTTTGGAAAACAGTTTGTCTGTTCATCAAAATGTTAAATATAGAATTATCATGCGACACAGCAATTCTAATCCTAGGTAGATACTCAAGAGAAATGAAAACATGTGGGCATCCAAACCTGTGTATTAATGTTCAAAGCAGCATTACACATAGCCAAAAGTGGAAACAACCTAAATGACCATCGGCTGCTGAATTGGTAAACAGAGTGTGACATATCCATGCTATAGAAAACAACTGAACCATAAACAAGAATGAAATACTAACGCATGGCATAACTCCAATAAACCTTACAAGCATTATGCTAGGTAAAAGTAGTCACAAAGATCAAATATAGCATTACACCACCTATATGAAATGCTCACAATAGGCAAATATGTAGCTATATAAAGTAGATTTGTGTTTGGCTACAGCTAGGGGGAGGGAGGAAGGAGTGAAGGAAGAGATGGAGAGTGATTAATAATGGGTATAATATTTCTCTTTGGAGTGTGATAAAATTTTCTAAAATTAGAAAATATAGAACATATTTTAGGATGGAGGGATGGTTGCACAATCCTGTGAATATTCTAAAAACTAATGAGTCATATACTTCAAATGGGTAAACTTTATGGTACGTAAATTATATCTCAATAAAGGGTTAAAGGAGAGGTAAAATGTAAAACTCATTTTTATCTATTGTTAATGTGTGATCTTAAGTCACAAACTCTCTGATCCACAATTTCTTCATACAATGAATTAGTATAAAAACAACCATGTTACAGAACTATTGAGAGAATTCAAAAAAGGCACAGAATGTGTATAAAACTGAAAAAAAAAAGTTAAAGGAGGAATACAGGGCATTGTCCTCTATGTAGTCCTCTATAGCTGGAAGATAAATGGCATTAAAGACATGATTACACAATAATTTATTGATTCCTGATTATGTGCCGAGCACTCTGCCAGTCCTGGACAAAAGCAAATGGCAAGGAAAATAGACATAGTTGCCTTCACAGAGCTTAAAATGTAAAGGATGACATTATTCAAATAATTATACAAATATGAGATCTCATATGATTAATGCTTCAAAGGAAAAGTCCAAAGCAAGGCCATAAGGAGGTATTTAATATAGGGACATGATTTGGTTTGGGGGCTGTTGCAAGAGAATGTGATTTGAGGGGTGTTATGGATGACCATCCTGTGGAAGTATTTAAATTGAGATCCAAAGCGTGAATAGGTGTTAACCAGGAAAAGCGGGGAGAAAGAGAGCTTGCCAGATGCAAGACCTGGGATGGGAGAAAGCATGGAAGTGTTAAGGACTCAAAGGAAGAAGGGGAGGGAGTGGTAGAGGTCGGTCTGGAGAGATCCCAGATTGTGCGGTGCCCACAGGTAATTAAGAGTTTAGTTTTTAATCTAAGAATAATTGGATGCTAATGAGGGCTATTACACAAGGGAGTGGCATGATCAGATCTGGGCTTTTCAGGGTCTCCAAAATATAAAGGCAGGATAGAAGGCAATATCCAGTAAAAGAAACTGAAAATTAAGAGTTAATAAGAAGAAGAATGGCCAGGAGAATTTGATGTAATGAAAATGAAAAATAGTATTGAGTAATGGGAGTGGCTTCAATATTATTGGTTGCTACCAGGAGCGTGAAATATACCCAGTAAATTTAACAAAATGGAAATCATAGTCGATCCTGGGAAGTTCTATTTATGTGAATTTGCTGCATTAGAAATCAGAATGGAATGAATTGAAGAAAAGATAAATGAGGACAGTTTATATAATCACTCAGGTTGTAAAGGAGGAGAGGTAAAGAAGTACGCTCAAAGGAATTGTTTGTGCGATCTTAAGGTAGAAGACACTTGAGCATACATAAATGGTAATAAGAAAGATCAGAGAGAAGTCGGTAGAGATGGAGGATAAACAATAACCCTTCAAGTGTATGGTTTCTGAGATGGGCAGAAACAAACAGGAGATAAGAGAGAGAATCTGAGAACAGATACAAACGTGTGTAGTTTGGCGTCCAGATTTTTAGTAACTTAATGTATAAAAGCTTCTATTTAATTTCGTAAAAGAAAGGTAACATCACATGGTAAGAATGAAGGTAGAGGTGACAGGGTTAGATATTCGTGGAGAATCAAATAGAATTAACACAGTTAGAGGGCAACATAGTCGACCTTCCTGGCAATGCTGAGGGCATATTAGCATGTAGTGGTTCTTAATTCATAGTGTTTTTCCTGATAGTGTATTTCTTCAGCACTGCTTACCTGCTCCGATACAGGCAAAGTGACATCTTTTGGAATAGTGTAAGATGGAAGTGATGGGAATACTGAGTAGAAGAGAATTTAGATTTCTGTTAGGAGAGATATAAATGAAGAGCCATAGGTTCAAAACTGAAAGGTCAGCAGGGTGGAGATGGGAAGAACCAATGTGGAGAAATAAGAGAAGGTTATCAGTGGTTAAGATGATGTAGAAGACTTATTATATTTGGATAACTTATGCAAGCCATAGGTGTAGGAGACAGTAATCAGAGAATGGGGAAAACCATCTACAATCACAAAAAAACAATCAATTCCGTGGCTTTAAAGTCATCAAATATCACCCCCCCACACCTTTTTTTTTGAGATGGAGTGTCACTCTGTCACCCAGGCTGGAGTGCAGTGGCGTGATCTCAGCTCACAGCAACCTCCACCTCCCGGGTTCAAGCGATTCTCCTGCCTCAGCCTCCCAAGTAGCTGGGACTACAGGTGTGCACCACCACACCTAGCTAATTTTTGCATTTTTAGTATAGATGGGATTTTGCCATGTTGGTCAGGCTGGTCTTGAACTCCTGAACTCAGGTGATCCACCCACCCTCCCAAAGTGCTGGGATTAGAAGTGTGAGCCACCGCGCTTGGGCCACTCTCCTATTTTTAAACCATGCTCTCTCCCTCCTTGCCATTTTGCATTTTCTTCCAGTTTCTAAAATTAGCTGTCTTGCCCAGATAGAGCTGCTACTAATGGGAAGAAACAGAAATTACAGAATGGTAACTCAGAGAAGGAGATATAATTGCAACGAGAGCCAGGGAAACCTAATTCATAGCAACTTGGAAGCAGATGGGCTGATACAACTTCATGTTTGTCTTTATATTTCTTAGCTTGCAATAAGTCTTGTAAATGGATAATATAGGTCTTATGGGCTAAATCTTAATAGGCTGAATCATACAAGCTGAATGATAAAGAGAAAATCAAATCATCATTCACTGAAGATTGCCAATAAAATCAGCAATATAACTGTAGTGATAGAAACTATCATTTATTGAGAACCTTAAGTGGTTCAATCATTTTTATAACTTTATGTAATTCATCTAGTTTAATACAATACTTCTAATAGGTAGATGTTATCCTTCCTAGTTTACACTAAGGAAGCCAAAACCAAAAAAAGTTACATAATTTGTCCAAATTACTCAACTACTGGCAAAACAAGTCTTTAAGTGCAGTTCTGTTAACTCCAAAGCCTGACTTCTTTTCACTCTGCCAAACTATAAGACAGAGGACATGGTATAACATAGGCATCTTTATATTTGTGTGAACGTATGTTTATGTAAATGTTCCCCCCACAGTAAACCTAAGAGGTAAGTACACTAATCAATTTGTATTATTTTGTTAATGTATGAAAACTCAGAAGCACAAAGAGGTTACAATGGTATTAAATGATATTTTACCATAATTCTCCTAGAAAAAGAGACAGTTGAATTGAAAAGTTTTTGTCACATATATGGAATGACTGGATTCTTAAAATAGCATACATAAAATCACTATATAGTAATGTACCATGACAGATTTGAGGAAGAGAGGTAAACTGAATACAAAGATTTGGCCAGAGATGTGCAGTCCAAGAATAAAAAATATCGCTACAAAATCCACTGAATACAGTTTACTAGTAAGAAAATGAATGTGTGAATAGCCTTTGTTCTAAATTTATAATTATGTCATGACCCACATTTTCTTAAATGCTCTCCATATTTGTTTAATTTTTAAAATGTGCTCTTCTAAGAACTGCCTGAGGGAGAAATAGCTAGTAATGGCAATAAAAAAGAGATTCCTTATGGCATTGCAGTTTACATTGCATGTTTTACAAAGTCAGCTATAAAATTTTAAGATGCCACCCTAAAATTTGAAAACCGTAGGCCTCACACTAGCTCCTGAAAAACCCCAATATTGATTTTTTAGGTAGGGACAGACAAGACTTTCCTTACATTAGGTCATGCCAATAAATGCCTAAGCCCTGGCAGTCCAAAGGTAGATTTTGAGCAATATCAGTAGGACCACATTGGCTAATCTCCCTTATTTTGAGACTGCAGTTGGGAGCAGTGATTTCTAATATAGTGAGAACTACAAACAGGGGTTTTTAAAGCAATGTCAGCAACTTAAATTATACTCAGGAAGAAGTAGTGGCCAGTGCAGTCTGGCTTGCTATGTATTGTGTGATGTAATTATCCACCTAAACCTTATATTGTACACTAGAGAACAGCAAATCAAATTATTAACTCTTCCAAAGAAGTGAAAGGGAAGTACAATGAGACACCTGATTTCAATCAGCCTCAAACACTTTAAAAAAAAGTAACTGTAAAAAAAATCATCAGTTGATAGAGCATTGATTGAAAAATAGTGCAATTAATTACTTAATCAATATTTTAGGCTATGATACATATGTTTTCTCTAGCAAATTCAAGTATTTTGGAAGAATGTAGGCCATTTTCCTTTCCTATATATATAGTGCTGCTTAATATTACTTTTAATCAGTGCAAAAGGAAGTCAAAATGCCACTTTGTAATAAAACTCTCAGGAAACTAGGACTCGAAGGGAATTTCCTATTTTTTAAATTTTTAAAAAAATTTCCTTCGCTTTTGCAGTACAAGTGTTTTTTTGGTTACATGGATGAATTGTATGTATGGTGAAATTTGAGATTTTATTGCACCCGTCACCCGAGTACACTGTACCCAATACGTAATTTTGTGTCCCTCAACTCTCTGCCACCTTCCCACTTCTGAGTCTCCAAAGTCCACTGTACCATTCTGCCTGCCCTTGCATACCTAGAGCTGAGATCCCACTTATAAGTGAGAACATACGGTATTTGGTTTTCCATTTCTGAGTTTTCACTTAGAATAATTGCCTCCAGTTCCATCGAAGTTGCTGCAAAATGTTATTTTGTTTTCTTTTATAGCTGAGTAGTATTCCATGGTGTATATATACCATATGTTCTTTATCCACTCATTGGTCGATGGGCACTTAGGTTGGCTCCATATATTTGCAATTGCAAATTGTGCTGTGATAAACATACTTGTGCAAGTGTCTTTTAGATACAATAATTTCTTTTCCTTTGAGTACATAACCAGTAGTGGGATTGCTGGATGGAATGGTACATCTACTTTTAGTTCTTTAAGAAATATCTGGCCAGGCGCAGTGGCTCATGTCTGTAATCCCAACACTTTGGGAGACCGAGGTGGCTGGATCACAAGGTCAGGAGTTTAAGAACAGCCTGGCCAACGTGTTAAAACCCTGTCACTATTAGAAATACAAAAATTAGCTGGGCGCTGTGGCAGGTGCCTGTAATCCCAGCTACTCAGGAGGCTGAGGCAGGAGAATCACTTGAACCCGGGAGGCCGAGTTTGCAGTGAGCTGAGATCATGCCACTGTACTCTAGCCTGGATGACAGAGCACGACTCCATCTCCAAAAAATAAAAAAAGAAAATAAAAAAGAAAAGAAATATCCATACTGTTTTCCATAGAGCTTGTACTAATTTACATTCCCACCAGCAGTGTATAAACATTCCCTAAAACACATTCATGCCAACATCTATTGTTTTTTTATATTTTAATAATGGCCATTCTTGCAGGGGTAAAGTAGTATCTCTTTGTTGTTTTAATTTGCATTTCCATTATGATTAATAATGTTGAGCATTTTTCATATGTTTGTTGGGCATTTGTGTATCTTCTTTTGAGAAATATCTGTTCATGTCATTTGCCCACTTTTGGATGGGGTTATTTATTTTTTTCTTCCTGACATTTTTTGAGTTCATTGTAGATTCTGGATATTAGTCCTTTGACAGACGCATAGTTCACAAATACTTTTTTCTATTCTGTGGCTTGTCTGTCCTCTGACTATTATTATCTTTTGTGGTACAGAAGCTGTTTAGTTGAATTATGTCCTACTTATTTTGTTTTGTTGCATTTGCTTTTGGGTCCTAGTCATAAATTACTTGCCTGGGCCAATATCCAGAGAGTTTTCTAGGTTCTCTTTTAGAATTTTTATAGTTTCAGATGTTAGATTTCAGCCTTTGATCCAGCTTGAGTTGACTTTTGTATAAGGTGAGCGATAGGGATCCAGTTTCATTCTTCTACATGTGGGTATCCAATTTTCCCAGTACCATTAATAGGTTAAATAGGGTGAAGAAGAGAATTTTCTTAACCTGATATGGTATGCCAAAAGAAAACACATTTTAACCCATATATGTAATAGTAAAACACTCAATATTTTCCCCTGAAAATACAACTAAAACAAGGATATTAAGTCTCATCACTCTAATTCAACATTGTGCTGGAAGTATTAGCCAGTATAATAAAGGAAGAAAAAGAAATAAATGGCATACAGATTGGAAAGGGTGAAATGAAACTCTCTCTATTTACAAATGTCATGATTACTTGTGTAAAGAATCCCAAGGAACCTATCAGTCTCCTAGAACTAATAAATAAGTTTACCATGTCTGCAGGATACAAGGTCAAAATTTATACATACACAAAATTTATACATACACACACACACACACACACAATAAAACACCAAACAAGAATGAAACACAAGCAGAGTTCTAACAAATCATGCACAGGATCTGTTCATGCACATGAAAAATGCAAAACACTAATAAAAGAAATTGGAGACCTAAATAAGTGGAAAGATATACTGCATCTCCCGAATTGGAACACAATATAACAATACATTTAACATGTTACTTTTCCCCAAATTCATGTATAGGTTGACTATAGTTCTAAATAAAATCCCTGTGGTATTAGCTTGTACATGTAGTTAACCTGATTCTAAAGTGTATGTGGAAAGGGAATGGAAATGAAACACTGAAATAATTTTAAAATGAATAAATTTGGAAGATTCACACTACCTGGTTTTATTGTTTATTATAAAGCTTGAGTAGTCAAGACGATGTGGCACTGGAGAGGTGAAGGCATAGAGATGAATGAAACAGAATAGAGTCCAGAAATACATTCACACAAATATAATCAATTCACCTTTGACAAAAATACAAAGATAATTCAATGGAGTAAGGGTGGTCTCTGTAATAAATGATATTGCAACAATTATGCATCTATATGTACAAAATAAGTAAAATTCAACCTAACCTTCATACTTCATCCAAAATCAACTGAAAATAGATTAAAAATCTACATGTAAAATGTAAAACTCCAAAAGTTTAGAAAAAATCATCATAGGAGAAAATCTATATGACCTTAACATTGGCCAAAAGTTCTTATATGGGATATAAAAAACATGATCCAGGGGCGGAGCAAGATGGCCGAATAGGAACAGCTCCAGTCTCCAACTCCCAGCGCGAGCGACACAGAAGACCGGTGATTTCTGCATTTTCAACTGAGGTACTGGGGTCATCTCACTAGGGAGTGCCGGACAATCGGTGCTGGTCAGCTGCTGCAGCCTGACCAGCAAGAGCTGAAGCAGGGCGAGGCATCGCCTCACCTGG
>NW_016806443.1:3806706-3819395 GCF_001698545.2 Rhinopithecus bieti
AGAAAACCAAACACCGCATGTTCTCACTCATAGGTGGGAACTGAACAATGAGATCACTTGGACTCGGGAAGGGGAACATCACACACTGGGGCCTATCATGGGGAGGGGGGAGGAGGGAGGGATTGCATTGGGGAGCTATACATGATATAAATGATGAATTGATGGGTGATGACGAGTTGATGGGTGCAGCACACCAACATGGCATAAGTATACATATGTAACAAACCTGCACGTTATGCACATGTACTCTAGAACTTAAAGTATAATAATAAAAAAAAAAAAACATGATCCATAAAATAAAATGTTGGTATGTTTCAATTCATTAAAAAATATTTACTGTGTGAAAGTTTCTGGTAAGAGAATGAAAAAAACAGGCTATAGACTATGAAAACATATTTGCAAATCACATATTGAACAAAGGATTTTTGTTGAATCAAAGGCCTACATATTCTAGGCAAGCAAAGGACTATACGTTCTTGGTAAATAAATAAAGGATTCTGAGAACTCAAGAGTAAACAATTCAATTAAAGATGAGCAGATTTTCCACAAGCACTTTACCAAAGAAGATAAACAGATGGCAAACGAGCACATTAAGAGAAGTACAGTGTCGTTAAGTACTAGAAATATGCAAATTAAAACGACAGTGAGATTCTCCTATGCACCTACTTACAGTGTAAACCAAACAACACTGATAATCTCAAGTTTTGTCGACAATGCAAGACAACTGGAACTCTCATGGGAATGCAAAATGATGTCGGTCCATTTCTTATAAAAATATATTTAACTATATTTTCTTATTAATTTTAAAATTTTTAATTACTGTGGATACATAGTAGGTGTATATATTTAAGAAGTACATGAGATATTAGATACAGGCATAAAATGCATAATAATCACACAAGGGTAAATGGGGTAACCATAGTCTCAAGCATTTATCATTGCTATGTGTTACAAATAATCCAGTTATACTATTTATTCATTTTAAAATCAACAATAAATTATTGTTGACTGTAGTCACTCTGTTGTGTTATCAAATACTAGGTTATATTCATTCTACCTAACTATATGTAACCATTAACCATCCTCCCTCAACTCCCCCACCAATTACCCTTCTCAGCCTCTGGTAACCACTATTCTACTCTCTATATCCATGAGTTCAGTTGTTTTAATTTTTAGCTCCCACAAACAAGTGAGAACATGTGAAGTTTGTCTTTCTGTGCCTGGCTTATTTCACTTAACACAATGACCTCCAGTTCCATCCATGTTGCTGTAAATGACAGGATCTCATTCTTTTTTACAGATGAATAGTATTCCACTGTGTATACGTACCACATTTTACTTACCTATTCATCTGTTGATGAACACTGAGATTGCTTCTAAATTTTGGCTTGCGAATAGTGCTGCAATAAACATGGGAGTGCATATATCTCTTCATACTTTCTTTGAGATATATACCTAGCGGTGGGACTGCTGGATTATGTAGTAGCTCTGTTTTTAGTTTCTTGAGGAACTTCCAAATTGTTCTCCACAGTACTTGTACTAATTTACATTCCCACCAACAGTGTACAAATGTCCCCTTTTCTCCACATCCTCACCAGCATTTGTTATCCTGTCTTTTGGATAAAAGGCATTTTTAACTGGGGTGAGATGATATTTCATTTTTGATTTGCATTTCTCTGATGATTAATAATGCTGAGCACCGTTTTATATGCCTGTTTGCTATTTGTATGACTTCTTTAGAGAAACGTCTATTCACATCTCTTGCCCATTTTTAAATTAGATTATTAGTTTTTTTTTTTTTTTTTCCTATGGAGTTGTTTGAGCTCCTTATATATTCTGGTTATTAATCCTCTGTCAGATGGATACTTTGCAAATATTTTCTCCCATTCTGTGGATTATCTCTTCACTTTGTTGATTGTTTCCTTTGCTGTGCAGAAGCTTTTTAACTTCATGTGATCCCATTTGTCCATTTTCACTGTGGTTGCCTTTTCTTGTAGGGTATTACACATAACTCATATGTTATTTTAAAGTTAAAGACACTTACTATATGACCTACAATTCTACACCTAGATATTTGCCCTAGAGCAATGAAAATGTATGTTTACATGAAACCTCTGCACGAATGTTTATATCAGCATTATTTGCAATAGCCTCAAACTGGAAATAACCCCAATATCTTCAAAGAATGAGTAAGTAAACAAAAGCTGGTGTATTTATACAATAGAATACCACCCAGAAGGGCATACCGATACACACAATAACATAAATGAATCTCAAAACTATTATGCTGAGTGAAAGAAGGCAGTCTAAAAAGTTTACATAGGTGATTCCATTTATTTGACTGCCTGGAAAGGCAAAAGTAGGGGATGTGAGTAAATCAGTGGAAATCACAGTTTAGGGATGAGGAAGGAGTTTTGGGGGAGACGGAATTGCTCAGTGGTGATAGTTAAACAAGTCTATTGAGGTTTTAATTGTACTGCACACCAATAAAAATAATAAGAATATTTATAATAATAAACTTTTTTTAAAAAAAGAGAGAACTAATGTACCAACACATGCTTGCTTCTTAAAGAGCCAAAAAAGCATTTTTTTTTTCAGCTTTCTGTGCTCACTAAATTGTTGTGTGCTTAAAAAAAAAAAGGTTTCAAATACAGAAAAGTTTTTTTAAGCCATTTCGGTGCTGGATGGCAGATGCGTAGGATTTTGGTGGCCAAGAAACAAAAATGTGTTAGCCCCAAAGTGGTTTCGCCCTGTAGTGTAACAGCCCTTGATCTGGCCCTCATGGTTTAATGCCCTCTAAGTCATCTAAAGGTGACTTGCTTTGACAATGCTGCCACTGTTGAATTCAAAGTTGAGATGCTTCATTCTGGAATTGCAGCATCCCTGGTTGAGTCACCCCCTGCAATCACTGACACTCCTAACACTATTGCTATCACAACCTCTGCTTAGAACAACCCCAGGGTCAAGTGTAAAGGTTCCTATTCCAGAGATAGGCTTATTCAAGGGTGACTCATAGTAAGTCAACTATACCCCAAATAGTTGAAATCTTGGATTCACTCAGACAGTCAATTCTGACATGAAGGTTACGGAGTGACAAGATCTAATCTCAGACACATCAGGAAATTAAAACAAATCTTCCCTTTCTTCTGCAAGTTCTGATGCAGAGACCAGCCTTCTAACTCCAAAGTCTGTAATACATTTTCTTTCCAGGTCTCTTCTTTTTCTGGACATCTGGACATGCCCAAAGTCATATGCACAAGTATATAAGAAGTAGGGGAAAGGGATTTGCCAAATCCTCTAGGCAGCACCCAAAAAATATTTACTGGTAGATATGTAAATTGAGCAATAACTAAGTGCCACATTACTGAAGTTTGAATGTATGGCTTAGATCTACCAAAATACATTTGTATGTCTATAACATGGATTTCGGAATTAGAAAGACCCTTAGATATTATTATATATAATTGTCATATAATATTCCACAAAGAGGTCCACCTGTGTTCTATTTAAATATTCGTGTTGGAGGACTCACTGTATTTTAAAGCTGACTAATTCACTGTAAATCAGCTTTAGTTGTTAGAAAGCATTCCACATCATTTATTTTTCAGATCTAAAAGCCAGAGTTTATATTTCTCTGTGCAAATTTTTGTCAGTTTTGCCAAATTCTTCTAGGTTGTTGGCATAATATAGGGCCTTGAATCCATCACATATAACATTAGTAAGCCATTCAAGTTTTCTTTATTGCTCTAGGATAAACATTTTCATTCAAATCAAGTATAACAGTCATCAGGACAGGAATCTAGCCTTATACATTTTCTCTCCAGAATCCATATTCCTATTTCTTCCTACCTACAACAATTTCCAACAAAACTCAGAGAATTCCTTTCTTTCACCCCCATTTGATTATCCATTGACTTTTACTCCAGAAGTACCATCAACAAATTAGTAGCTGATTATTATCTTTCCCTAGAAGTACAGATTCAAGTTGAAATTCACGTATCCCTACCATGGCCATTCAGGGGTCATAAATGCAGTGGTTATTTTTCAAAGGCCAGTAAGTTTTAGGAATTAAGAAACTCTTCCTGTATCATGAGCATTGTAAATGCTGGTATGTTTATCATTGCTCCTTTAGATGGAGAAAGAACACAGAACAAGTGAACAGAGAAATAAGTGATTCACGTATGTAAATAATACAATATTGCATTTTACTTGTACTTTTTTGAAATGTATTTATTGTAAGGTTTTGAAATTTCTTCCAAATGAAGTCAATTATCATAGTTTTTAAATGACTCCCAGGAAAGTATAGATATACTGGCCATAGGGCTAGACAGCCTAGATTCAAATTTCAGCTCTCCCACCTACTCACTGTGTAACTTTGGGCTTAGGTCGCTTCTGTAAAATGAAAATAATAATACATTAAACCTCATGGGGTTGCTGTGAGAGTTAAGTTGTTCATAGGTGAAGTGCTTGTTGAAAGCTCCCCAGAACAGCAAAAGCTGTTTATAAACTTTTAATAAAGCAAAGCTGAGTCGATGGCTTCCTCAGGAGAACAGCACCTTGGCAGAGTCTGATAGCATCTTAAAGTGGAAAGGACAAAGTCTGATTTACTGAAATTTTGCAGTCTAGGTGAAAGGAGGTTTTTTTCAGTGAGGATCTTTATGAGGACTGGCTGAGAATAAGGATAGTTTAGGAATGGTGAAAACAGTAAGGAGAATATTTTGAAGAGAGAGAGTCATGAATCCTAGGGAGTAACTTGTTGATGATTTCGATTGAAAGGGTAAGGGATCTTGAGAAATCCTGTAATAAAAAAATAGTCCTCAGGAACTTTTATCTTCTTGCAAAAGAGTCTTTTGAAGTAGGAAAGTTATGCTAACAAACGCTATGAAAGACTGAAATCATTTTAGATAGGTTTGGTTCTTAGTGTTCAAGCAGTGTGACGGCATCTTTAAATGGTATCCGACACATACTATACACTATAGATGTAACTGTTGTTTTCATGTTTATTGATATTGTTAAATTAAGCATGCCAAATTTTGTATAAGTCCTTCAAGCGATTAACATGATTCTTTTTTTTTTTTTTTTTTTTTTTTTTCTATTTTGGGAAAGGTAAGTCCGTGTACTTCTGTGTCCCTCTCCTGGTCATCGTAATATTTCCCCATTCAGTTTACCTATGGTAAGCAACTGACACTTTGCGCCGAGGACCGCACAGAATGATAAGATATACATTCTACTGGGGCAGAGGGACATAGCCATGAAAAATTAAAACATAATAATTTTTAAAAAGAATACAATATAATAAATTCAGTACTCTAAAAAAGGTGTGTATAAAAGATTTAAGAATCACAAAGGAAAATCAGCCCAACTGTGCCGGAAGAAGAGAGCAAGAACTTTACAAAATGCATAGCTACTGAGAGAGGACCATATCTTGAGTTAACCTAAAAAAAATTATGGCTATCTCCCATTAATTGAGTGCTCCTGATTTCTCAAGGAGCACTCAAGGTATTCTTACAAATCTTTGTGCCAAGCTCTATCTTGGCGTGCATTGCTGCTTCCACCCCAGTGTTGACAGTGACTGCTCCAGTGCATACCTTAAAGAGATACCTTTTGCTTAAATCAGAACTGCATTACATACTAGTTCATTGGCAGGTTTAATTGCAATGTTCAAAATTCAGCTTAAAAGAAATGAAGTAATCTCCCAGACTTCTTACTTATTTTTTATGTTCTGCTTCATCAGAATAGTCATGGTTTGCACCGCCTGTCCCAGTGTATTTATGAGTAGTGCTTCCTTCACTCTTAAAATGACTCAGCTTTTAACAGTTAATTATGTGGTCACCCTACTTGTAATACATTTTGCTGCTATTCCAGTGGGGGGAAAAAAGTGGACCAGGAGCTAGAAAGTAAATGTTTGAGTTCCAGCCCTGCCATTTACTTTGGGAAAATGACTTTACTTGAAGTTATTATAATGATTAAATGTGATGATAGTAGCAAAAATGTGGAGTGTGTAAAGGGTGATCTACACGATTGTTAATCTTCATAGTGTCGCATACAATTAACATCATGAAGTTTTAAAGTAGAACATGTGTAACGATAAATGTAAATACGCTTTTACAAATATTGTTTTCCAAATATAAATGATTATACTTGATTGAACCACCACTGTTTATGTTTCAGTATCAGACTCAATTTTCCTCCTAACCAATGGGCCAATGGGGTGTAGAAAGTAGTAAGAACCCGAATATATGCGCCCAAAATTAACCATGGTGTTACTGTGGATAAACATTTACAGCTTAGAGTTTCAATTTCCTCACCTCTAAAATAAAACACTTGAGCTAAGTATTCTTTTGTTGTTGTTGTTGAGAGGGGGTCTCGCTCTGTCACCCAGGCTGGAGTACAGTGGCGCCATCTCGGGTCACTGCAAGCTCCGCCTCTCGGGTTCACGTCATTCTCCTACCTCAGCCTCCCAAGCAGCTGAGACTACAGGCGCCCGCCACCACGCCTGGCTAATTTTTTGTATTTTTAGTACAAATGGGGTTTCATTGTGTTAGCCATCATGGTATCGATCTCCTCACCTCGTGATCTGCCCGCCTCGGCCTCCCAAAGTGCTGGGATTACAGGAGTGAGCCACCGCGCCCTGCCGAACTAAGTATTCTTAATCAAAGTGTGGAGACCTTTTTGTTGAAGGAGAAAAATGTGGGGTCCCAGTTTGTGGATGAGATTTACAAACAGCCTTGTATATTTCCTGTGATTTGGTCTTGAGGTCTCCTTTGAAAGTGGGTATAATTATAGCCCTGCTTTGATGGAGCTCCAGGGGATGTGATCCCGGATATTCAAAATGCGTCTTTCATGGGACACTTTTTCATTCTGGTGGATGGCCTAATGCATAAGTGTCTCATCCATGACCAGGTATGCCTTGCACAGAAAACGTTTTCATCCTGCCAGACACCTTTACAGCTATTTTTTTTTTTTTTTTTTTTTTACCTATGTCCAGTTTATTCCTACAAAGGTAGCCACCCTCTAGGAGAGCCCTGACCAGGAGGAGAGTTAAGTTTGGGGGTGTGGATCAGGTGAGACACAGAAGAGTCAGCGCAGCAAAACACATGAAATATCAGAAACAGTGTATTGCTTACAAATCACAGACAGAAGAGGGCAGCAGACCTGGTAGGGTCAATGGGAAGGGGAAGCTGCTCTGGACATGTGAGCCCAACCAGAAGGTGGAGAGCAACAGAAAGAAAGCGAGGGACCTATGGGCCAGAGCCTTTATTGGGATCCAGGTGTCATCCACAAAGGTTTCCTTTGGAGAGTTCTAATGGATAGATGTAGAGCAAGCAGCCAGGAGCTCCATGGAGTCATGCTGTTACTGAGGGGTGGTCACTGCAGCCTCCCTGCTCAGTCCAGGCAGGGTGTGGGGGTCAGCAGGGCAAGTTGTATAGGTTGTATCTAACTGTCCCATAGGGAGATGGTCACCAGGAGGCAGTTTTATAAGGCAGATATCTGGGTCGACCACCTTTAGGAACTGGGAGAAGGTGGAGAACTGGAAACCGAAGGGTGACTAAGCCCCGTTTTGGATATGAGAAAATCCAACCTATATTTAAAATGGATACTGAGGCAACATAAAATTGTAAGAACTCACTATACACCTGAACTCTGTTTCATCCAATGTATCAACCTATGCCAGGCTGCTCCAGTTTCCCTGGGTGCTACAGCGAGCCCAGCAAGTGTATGCTGGCTTTCTGGGATCTGGCAGCCCCAAAAGTTGTTAACATGGAGCTGGTTGATCTCTAAGCCACAAAACCCTCAAATATCACAGAGAGGGAAGTTGTATAAATAAGTATTGATTAATTCTTTAAAAACAATCATTTAGGAGGGCATAGAAATCTGTATTCATTTCCTAGGACTTAAAAAAACAGAAATTTATTCTCTTACAGTTCTGAAGGCCAGAAGTCCAAAATTAAGGTGTCAAAGTATCTCTCTGAAGGCTCTGGGGGAGAATCCTTCCTTGCTTCTTCCAGTTTCTGGTAGCTCCAGGTGTTCCTTGGTTTGTGAAATTATTTCTGAGCTTCAGGCTACGAATATTTTGGTACCTCACAGTTATATAATCATTTGCTTAAAACTTAAAAAAAAAAATGTGTAAACAGTGGTGTCTGGTACCTGTGAAAATTCAATGTGTCTATAATAATTAGTAAGAAGAAAAGTTTGTTTTTTTCATGGTATGTTCTTGCATTTGAAATAATTAGACAAATAATAATTAGGAACAAAACATCTAAAATTTAACTTTCAAGTTTAAAGTTAAACAAAGAGAAGCCAGGCAATGTTCAAGATGAAATTTTAATGTTGACATCAACTGACTCATGATGAATAATATAAACCATAAATTAGTAATTGCATGCTATGCTAAATATATTTCCATGAAAAGTCTCTCTATTACATTTCCAGAACAATTTCATTCATAATAATGAACTAATTATACTTTAGCATCTAATGAACAGAACTAAATGAGCTACATTCAAAAGCCACAGCTTTTTTCTTTCAATATATGTCTTTGATCTTGTAATAACGTTTTCTTATAGAAGCAAGAGGGAATCTAAGTATGTTTCCAGGCACTAAAGGCATCTAATATTATTTTCCATTCTTTGCCCAAATTTTTGTATGACAAAGTATCTCTTTCTCATAAGTGCACACTGGTATTCTACTGATGTTATTAAAAAGCTAAGTCTTTTATTAATGAGAAACATAAATATCACCTATTGAAAGCTTCGTGGAATTTTAATCACATTTTCAATTACTGGGAAACAGAAGCCAATCTCATTTAAAATTAGTAATCAAATATGCAGATCAGTGCTGTCCATTGGTTGTATAGAAGTAGCTATATTTTTATACTGAATGAAAGTAGGGCTAGCACAACCTACTTTTACTACATTGGGATGCATACCATACCTTCTCCTGATCCATGAGCCCAACTCCCAGACTCACACATTCAAAAACAGCCTAGTTCAGTGAACAAGAAATGGGAACAAGTAGCCATTGTACAAACTGTCAAGTTCTATAATAAAGGTCTGAGCAGGAGGCATGGGTACCTCTGGTATGGTGGACTCTATGGCATTCTGCTTTCAGATCCTCCCAGTCTCTGCTTTAAGGACTGAAGGGACTTATTCCCTCAGCTGATAAAATATGAGTTATCCACAGCTCTCAGCTGAGTCCCTCTAAAACTTGCCCTGGGGCTTGCCCATGTCACATTTCTTCCTGGCACAGTCCATATACAGTCACTTCTCAGTACTGAGGCATAAAGGCCCAGTCCCCTTGTCCCAATTCAGAAAAACCCTGAAGGATCATACTAGCTCCAGAGCTTCTCATAAAATTGGCTGAGCCCTTTGTTATGACTGCATCATAATTCAACTACTCTCTGGATAGTCCTGTTTCCTTTCTGCCTTTCCACCTACGTAAGTATGGATTCTAAGGACACATCCCCAGTAAACTTCCTACATGCAAGTCTCTGTGTTAGAGTCTGCTTCCTGGGGAAACTGACCTGTTATATCTGGTCCAGGGAGATTAAAGAACACTTTTTAGATGCTTTATAATTTGAGATTTATCTCTCAGTAAAAATAAGAGTTTCCCTAATAAAGGATCAGAGAGAAGAGTACACTCCATGCCAAAAAAAAAAATGCAAGAAAAAGCAGAGATGTGAAAGAGTACGTCTTATTAAGTTGTACAATTTCATTACAATACTAGAGAAGCAATTTATGACATAGCAGGAGGAGGTAAAGCCCAAGTTATAAGAGTCTTTATTGTTAATCTGAAGGTTTTGCATTTTTTCCATAGACAACAAGTGGTCATTTATGAATTATATGTACTGGATTGCATACTAACAGCTATTTCCAAAGGAAAAACAGAAATAGATGGGAAGGTAGATTGAAAGGTAGTTGAGAGATAAAAGTAGAAGCGAGATTAAACAGAAAGCAGCTATACTATTAGAAACAGGTTTTCAAGGTTAAACAGAAACAGAGATGGTGAATAGGGAATGGATATGGGCCATATGATAAAAATAGAAACAACTATATAAGGTAATTAAATCACATAGGAAGAAGAAGGAGGCATAGAGGTTCCTAGCTGGGGTCAATGAAGGAAGCTGTGGTTGTAAATGGTAGGTAAAGACACAGGTAGAGGGGGTACGGCTGAGATTATGGTATTACAGGAGCAAGGAGACTAACAGCTTGCTGGATGCCCTGCTACAGATGTCCCTTCAATGGCTGACTCTACACATTGCACAAAATAAGAAATGTTACTCCACTCCCCCACCAAAAATTATTTCGATGTTGTTAGCAAATTGAGAGTAGTATTACGTTTTGTAGTGGGGGAGGGAAAAGACTTATCTTCCAACAGTGACTTCAGTCAGAAATCACTATCACATGACCTACGATAAGGTCAAAAGTTAGCTGGACCATTTGCCAGAGAGAAACGACATGTTAACGCCCGAATGAAGCCACAATCGGCACCATTGAAAATGCTCGGTAGCAGGACCATGGAGAAGTTATAACTTGCTTATTTTCTCTGACAGCAGGGATCCTGGAAGCAGTTATCTGCTACAATACTTCTCTTTTGTGGGACAGTAAAGCAGACTGCATGCTGTAATTGTGTAGGCATAGACCTTGACAATGGAGCCGACAAGCCTGTCAGACTTGACTAGACATGGAGGGTGTTAACCCTGGCTTGCTTCCCGCCGGTAATAATAAGTCATGATGGTGTTCCGTGAAGTTCATTTTAAGTATTTTATATCAACAAGAATCATGCATATTGGTGCAAAATGCTGGATGTTTTAATCGAATGTTCTGTGTACCTAATAATGTTCTCATGAGATTGAACCACAGAGAAATAAATTAATTATTCAAAGAAGATGGTATTTTGAGGGTCCATGAATCATCTGTATCAGATCATTCAGAGTACATGTTAAAAATGCAAAATCTAATGTCCCACTTTACCCACCAAATTAGAATCTAGAGCAGTTCCTCAACCTTGGCCCTTTTTACATTTAGGACTGGAAAATTCCTAGGGGCTATCCTGTGCTTTGTATGATATTTAGCAGAATCCCTGGCCTCTATTCACTAGATGCCAGGAATACAAACACACCCAGAGAGACACACACACGTACACACCTGTAGTGACAAGAAAAAATATCTCCAGACACTGCCAATTGTTCCGGCAAGGAAAAATCGCCCCTCATTGAGGACCTGCAATTTAGAGGGATGGGTCTGGAAATCCGCATTCTAAAAGTTACTGTCTCTTCCACTACTATTACCACTCACTAAATGATTCTCATTACCATCAACTTTGAGAATCAGTGTTGTGAGAAAACGCATTGTTTACTGATTCATTTGCTTATTTTAGCTTTTAATATTTGTTGAGTGCCTACTTGATGCCAGCATATGTTGCTATATTTGGAGGATACTACAGAGAACAAAGCAGACAAAATTTTTTCTCTCATTGAGGTATCTCAGAGTAGAGAAAACAGGCAATTACTTGAACTTTCTTCATCAATATTTGTGCTCTGAAGAAAAATAAGGCAGGCTAAAAAGACAGAGAGTAACTGTAAGCAATATATTAGCAAGATGATAGGGACCCTTCTCCACCTCTGAAGTGGAAATATACGAGCAGAGACAGGAATAAACTTGAGTCAAGTTGCCTGCAAGTGCTGATCTAGGACTCCAGAGGATGGTATGTCATTAAAACTTGTAGTGAAATACCCCAGGGGACCAGCAGCTGAGGGTGTTGAGCTCTGGATGGCTACTATCAGTTTATCTTCTGTCCCCAAAACTCTGTGTCAGGGGCCACATTACCTGGAGCAGAAGGGTTCCAAAGACAGTTTCAACAAAAGCTTTGTGTCAAACTCATCAGAGCCCTAACTGAACAGCAGAAACTCGAATGTCCCAGACAAATAGGTCATCTCTGTCGTTTTCAGAATAATCTTAATTCCTCCCATGATAGGTACTTGCTTCAGCAGCACATATATTAATTTCCCTTTGGTTGAAGCTTAAAGATAACGATTACCCAACTAGAGATGCCAGGTCTAGACTGAGGCAAATGAAGTGGACAGGGTACAAAATGTAAGGAGACACTCACTCTCAGGGTCAGGCAAGTACATCCTTATGTGTCCTGTCCCAGTACCTCATTGGCTTCATCCTTGTTTCAGACTATTAGTGTTCAATCTGAAAACAAACAGGAAACTCAGCTTGCTTCGGTGACGAAGCATCATCCAGATAGCATTTTCTGATGGAAACCTCATCTTTAAAAATAAAAATACTGGAATTAAGAAACTCTAAGACTAGGAGGGCCCCAAAGAAAGAGTATCTCAATCAGCTAGTGCCCTCCAAGCTAACAGCCCCTAATTTGGGACAGGAAATGGTCAATCTTCTTGATTCCAAATGATTCTCCAGAAGGAAAGTGCCAAGTTTCCTAATTACTGGTTCCTGAACTATCAAGCACTATAGTTAGAGTTTCTTTCTGAAATCTAAATATAAATACATTCTACTGAAAATTGAATCATGAGCTTCAGGGATTATTTATACCACATAGAAAGCCAACAGATAATCACCTATTATTTTCCTTCAGTCTTTCCTAAGTTTGAAAATAGCTGCTAATTTAGTTTCTGGTTTCTTTTCAGATCAAATTATTTGACCATTCTTAGCTTACTTTTATTA